>NW_027325529.1:0-74832 GCF_036924035.1 Leuresthes tenuis | reverse complement strand
TTTAGTCGGACATTCAAACCTTCTTGCAGCTGAACCACCTCCGCTCCCTGTTTTGATCATATATGGTCTGGCAATACTACCTTTTCTTACCCGTTTGTGAGTAATTATGGCTGGACATTCACACCTACTTGCAGCCGAACACAACCTCTCTCGCTTTTGATGATGTATGGACCGGCATTCTTACCTTTTCTAACACATTTTTCAGCAATTATGGTCGGAGATTCACACCTACTCACAGCCGAACAACTCCGCTCCCGCATTTGATGGTGTATAGTCGGCCATTCTCACCCTTTCTCATCAGCTTTTTGCAAATTATGATCTGACATTCACACCTACTTGCAGTCGAACAGCTCTGCTCCCGCTTTTGATTATGTTTGGTTGGATATTCGAACCTTTTCTTAACTTCTTTTTACATATTTTGGTTGGACGTTCACACCTTCTTGTAGCCGAACACTTCCACTCCTGCTTTTGATGATGTATGGTTGGGCATTCACACCTTTTTTTTTCCCATTTTTCAGGAATTATGGGTGGACATTCACACCTTGCAGCTGAAAACCTCCTATCCCACTTATGATCATGTGCGGTTTGATTTTCGAAAAGTTTCTTTCATGTTTTCTAGCAATTATTGATGGACATGTAGACCTTCTTGCAGCTGAACACCTCCGCTCCCGCTTTTGATCATACATTGTCAGGCATTCGCACCTTGTCTTACCCACTTTTTACAAACTTTAGTCGAACAGTCACACCTTTTTGCAGCCGAACACCACCTCTCCCGCTTTTGATGATGTATGGTCCAGCATTCTTACCTTTTCTAACACATTCTTCAGCAATTATGGTCGGACATTCACACCTACTCAGAGCCGAACACCTCCGCTCCCGCATTTGATAGTGTATAGTCGGGCATTCTCACCCTTTCTCATCAGCTTTTTACAAATTATGATCTGACATTCACACCTGCTTTTGATAATGTATTGTTAGGCATTCGCACCTTTTTTTTTACCCATTTTTCATGAATTATGGGTGGACATTCAAACCTTCTTGCAGCCGAACACCTCCTCTCCCACTTATGATCATGTGCGGTTTGATATTCGAAAATTTACTTTCTTGTTTTAAAGCAATTATTGATGGACATTCAAACCTTCTTTTTGATGGTGTATAGTCGGGCTTTCGAGCCTTTTCTTCCCGGTTTTTACAAACCATGGTGGGACTTTCACACCTTCTTGTAGCCGAACAACTCCGCTCCCGCTATTGATTGTGTACAGTCGGGTATTTTAACCTTTTCTTACCCGCTTTTTACCAACTATGGTCGGACATTCACACCGTCTTACAGCGGAACACCTCTGCTCCCGCTTTTGATGGTGTATAGTCGGGCATTCAAACCTTTTCTTACCCGCTTTTTCCAAACTATGGTCGGCTATTCACAGCTTCCTCTCCACCATACTTGTATGGTGGGATATTCACACCCACTTGCATCCGAAGACCTCCGCCCCAAATTTTGTTGATATTTAGTCGGACATTCGCACCTTACCCGCTTTTGGCAAACTATGGCCTTCTTGCAGCCAATCACCTCTGATCTCGCTTTTGATGATGTAAGGTTGGGCATTCAGACCTTGCTTCACCTGCTTTTAACCAAATATAGTCGGACATTCACACCTTCTTGCAGCCGAACACTTCCGCTCCACCTTTTAGTGTTCTATCACACCTTTTTTTCACCGCATTTTATACATTATGGTCGGAAATTTTCAACCACTCTCATCCGAAGACCTCTCCTCCCGCTTTTGTTAATATATTTGAACTTTAGTCGGACATTCAAACCTTCTTGCAGCTGAACCACCTCCGCTCCCTGTTTTGATCATATATGGTCTGGCAATACTACCTTTTCTTACCCGTTTGTGAGTAATTATGGCTGGACATTCACACCTACTTGCAGCCGAACACAACCTCTCTCGCTTTTGATGATGTATGGACCGGCATTCTTACCTTTTCTAACACATTTTTCAGCAATTATGGTCGGAGATTCACACCTACTCACAGCCGAACAACTCCGCTCCCGCATTTGATGGTGTATAGTCGGCCATTCTCACCCTTTCTCATCAGCTTTTTGCAAATTATGATCTGACATTCACACCTACTTGCAGTCGAACAGCTCTGCTCCCGCTTTTGATTATGTTTGGTTGGATATTCGAACCTTTTCTTAACTTCTTTTTACATATTTTGGTTGGACGTTCACACCTTCTTGTAGCCGAACACTTCCACTCCTGCTTTTGATGATGTATGGTTGGGCATTCACACTTTTTTTTTGCCCATTTTTCAGGAATTAAGGGTGGACATTCACACCTTGCAGCTGAACACCTCCTATCCCACTTATGATCATGTGCGGTTTGATTTTCGAAAAGTTTCTTTCATGTTTTCTAGCAATTATTGATGGACATGTAGACCTTCTTGCAGCTGAACACCTCCGCTCCCGCTTTTGATCATACATTGTCAGGCATTCGCACCTTGTCTTACCCACTTTTTACAAACTTTAGTCGAACAGTCACACCTTTTTGCAGCCGAACACCACCTCTCCCGCTTTTGATGATGTATGGTCCAGCATTCTTACCTTTTCTAACACATTATTCAGCAATTATGGTCGGACATTCACACCTACTCAGAGCCGAACACCTCCGCTCCCGCATTTGATGGTGTATAGTCGGGCATTCTCACCCTTTCTCATCAGCTTTTTACAAATTATGATCTGACATCCACACCTGCTTTTGATAATGTATTGTTAGGCATTCGCACCTTTTTTTTAATACAAAGTTTGTTGTTTATTGTTGAAACTTCATCAGAAGTGAAGAAATAAATGAATGCCTATCAACAAATGTGGGATCTAAACTCTAGTGCTTCCTCTAAAATAATTTCCTTTCTCAATTTAGAAATGTGTGTGTGTAAGTCACAACACCCGTGACACCAAAACGGCTTTCTTTTCTCTACACTCTCCACTATGAGCACACACACCAAATCAGAAAGGCTTTTTTCTCTCTTTTCTACATTATGGACTGTGGGGACACAAAACCGCTCTCTCTATTTTTTTTTTTATCGTGTGCCAGGGCGTTGTCTCATGTATTAGATTATGCTTAAGATACGAATGGGTTTATCAGTCACATCAGAATCCATACATACTGATCCTCCCGTAATAAAATGGTCGGATCTTATCAAACACACTTTGTTTCTTGTGACAATCAAGTCAGCGAAACAGCGTATACACGTCAAGACACTGAATCAAGTTTGCCACAAGAACTCATAAGTTTGGCAGTATTGCTCTGCCATCAGCAATGATGCACCCATTTTATTTTCGTGAGACATGTGCAAGCACCTGTTCATCTACTGTTCTATCACTATGAATTAGTGATCTATTATCAATAAGGATACTTCTACAACTACTATCAAAGTATGTCCGGACTTCTTATGTTGTCAGTTGCTATATATGAATAAGTGGGTAGCTACTGACAAGCATTAAGCATGTCACACAGCCCAAACATATAACATTTCAGGACACACCACACAGTTAACAACCACAGTGAAGCGTGTCAAAGCCCAAACATGTAACATTCAACAGGACACTTACACAACACATTCAAATCAAACAGTCAGACAACATACAAGAACATATACCCCAGCCGGCATTGCTCCCTGCCTATTTTCGTACAGTACACTATGTGTGCGCACACCTTTATTCACAAACTCTTCAACTTATACTCTTTTACCGAAGCTGCTACAGCTCGATTGGCCGAATACCCTTTGATCCTATTTCGGTGAATTTGACATCTGCCTTACATATAACAGATTAGCGGTTTAGCAGTTTTAATTTAGTTTGAGTGATGGAATTCATTTTATAGCAAAATCCGAAATCGTGAAGAACTCATGAAAGTAAGCTTATTCTCGGATTCCTGAAACTTTAGATTTGCTCTTTCTTTTACTGCAAAGTACAACGTTGTTTCTTTTGTTTAAATCTTTCTAGACATGGTAAATATTAAGGACAAAGCAGTTTTCACATAGTTTGAGTGAAGGAATTCATTTTATAGATAAAATCCCAAGAGTCTGCTGAGAAAAGAGAGTGAATGCGAAGTAGACTTTAACACGGCTATGGGAGCGAGCCGAGTGTGGGCTAACCAGGAGAATTGCTTGAAAGAAACGCGACCCCGAATGAGCGGTCAGAACAAAGCCTCAATATGGGATTCTCGTGGTGTTTTTGTTGCTGCCTTGTCTTTTGCACAGAGTAAAAGACAAGGCAGCCATCGAATAGGGCCCGATTGTTCCTACTTGGTCAGCCGAGGAGCAAGGGGGGGGGAGCAAGCGTCTCAACCAAGCAAAGCTCACCATGGGGAAGGTGGCTATGCCAACTAGCCTGATGCCCTGCTCCCGCAGTGACGGATAATCGTACTCTGGTTTCTCTTCATAACGTACAAGTCTTTCGCCTTTTACTAAAGATTTCTGTGGAGAGCAGCACTAATGAGTTGTTTCTATTTTTGGCAGGCTTTACCTTTGCGGGTGAAGCCCTTTCTGTCTGTGCAAAAGAAATCTTGTTACTGTGCAGAGTGACTTCTCTGCGTAGAGTCGCCTTACTTGTTGCGACTGTGCCGATGTTCGAAGCTGGAGTGCAAAGTTGTTGCTTGAATGGTGCTTGCTGGAGCATGCGGGAGTGCAAAGTTATACCATTTAAAAGGGCTGAAGAGTGCTCAGTGCAGCGGGTGGGCGACACTCTGGCCACCTTGAAAACCGAGGTTACATCCACTACCAGGGGCAGCCCAAGTTCTGCCGCAAGTGTGGTGAGCATGGGCACCTGGTTGAGGCTTGTACCAAGGTGTTATGTGGGAAGAGCAGAGAAATTGGGCAAACTTTTGGAGAGTGTCCAAATGGCAGGAAATGTAATCTCTGTGGAGAATTAAATCACCTCTTCAGAGATTGCCCTAAATCTTTTGCCAACAAATTAAAGACGGTAAAGCCACAGTCAAGCCAACAAAGAGAAGGACCAAAGGTGGCAGTTGGTGAACAAAGTGAAGAGGTTGACCCAATAAATTCAAACTTCCCGCCAAAAGCTTGGATTGGAAGTGAGGAGCAAAAAGGGGAGGGGCCTGTAGAGGCCTCACCACTCAGTGTTGAAGTCTGTGAGAATTCAGTTAAATGCAACATTGCGTCAGAGGCCAACACCGAGAGTCCGAAAAGGAAATATAGATCACCCTACTCACTTTTCACCTAAAGAAATGAAGGAAGAGCTAGTTTCCCAAGAAATAACCTGAGTGTGTAATTTGTTTTGATAACTTAGAAAAACGAAAATGACATACCTACTTTCCTTTATGCTTTTAATGGTTCTCACCTTCTCAACACTAAATGTGAGAAGTGTGAAATCGAAGACAAGAGCCCAGAGTATTTTATTCTTCTT
Source organism: Leuresthes tenuis (assembly GCF_036924035.1). Taxonomy (NCBI): domain Eukaryota; kingdom Metazoa; phylum Chordata; class Actinopteri; order Atheriniformes; family Atherinopsidae; genus Leuresthes; species Leuresthes tenuis. The sequence goes on along the minus strand of NW_027325529.1, from coordinate 69,407 downwards.
AGACTCCATAAAATCAGATGTGTTTTTAATACAAGAATGTGGACTACCTTTTTTAAAAAACCATAGACAATGGGAGGAAATGTGGCCCCATTTATCGATATGGAGTGGCTCAAATCAAAATAAAAATGATGGTGTGGCCATTCTAATTAAAAATCCGCATGTTCTGGTGAAAGGTAGCACAGTGGTGAGAGACGGATGGGCACTTTTAGCACACTTGAATTTTATGGGGCAAGACTTTAACCTCTTCAATATTTATGGTTTCAATGGAAAAAATTAAAGGTATGACCTTTTAGAAGATATACAGCTTTACATGCTAGGGCAAGTACCTTTAGTTGTAGGAGGGGATTTTAACTGTATCTTGAGCAGGAAAGATAGAAAAAGAGCAGGGGTAGATTTTAAAGTGGATAAGACTTCGATTTTACTTCAGGGCATATGCAGGGATTTTAAGCTTACTGACTGTTTTAAAACCATGCATCCCAGAGAGGAGGGCTTCACCTGGTTTAGTCATGATGGCACCAGAGCCTCTCGCATTGATTATTTCTTTACTAGAGATTGCCCACCCACTGATGTTAGATTAACCCCTGTTTTCTTTTCAGACCACCTTATGCTCTCCTGCACCCTTTCACCCCCTTCTGGTGTGACGGTAGGAAGTGGTCTGTGGAAACTCAACTGTTCCCTGTTGGAGGATGAAATCATAGTCAGTCAGTACAGGGAATGTTATAAAGAGTGGCATACCCTTCAAGACCTCTACGAAACACATGCACAATGGTGGGAAATGGTGAAGGAAACGACCCAGACTTTTTTTAAACAGCAAGGTAAACGTAAAAAAAGGAAAGAGAATCGATGTATGATGGGACTACATAAACGCTTACAGCGCTACTTTAAACTAAATCAGTGTGGCATAGACTTTAAAGAAGAAATCAAAGATGTCAAAAAGGAAATGTCAGTTTTAGCAGAAATAAAGAGTAAAGGAATTTTTGTAAGAAGCAGGGAGCAGGAAATTGAGGAAGGTGAAAAAGAAAGAAAGTTATAAATAAAAAGGAGTGTATTCAAAATCTAAAAAGAGAAGATGGGTTTTTAACAAAATCCACACAAGAGATGATTGAAACTGTACATACCTTTTATAATAACATGTACAAAGAGAAACCAGTGCACTTGGAAACATCGGCAGAAATTTTAAAATTCGTTGACAAAACCGTAAAAGAGAATGCACACTTGACACAGGATTTTACTGCTTTAGAGTTAAAAAAATGCCTAACAGGTTTTAAGAGAAGTCGAGCTCCAGGTTTAGACGGGCTTCCTGCAGAATTCTATCTGACCTATTGGGACCTTTTATCATCAGACGTTTTAGATGTTTTTAAAGATTTTGAAAAACTCGACCGACTGCCTGACAGTTTTAGAGTGGGAATAGTGACTCTACTTTATAAAAAAAATGATAAGACTGACCTAAAGAATTGGAGGCACATCACACTTTTAAACTTTGACTGTAAACTTTTTAGCAAGGTTTTAGCGACACGGATGTCCTCTGTTTTAGAGGAGGTAATTCACCCAGACCAAGCTTGTGCCATCTCAGGGAGACAACTCAACGACAGCCTCGTACTGATTCGAGACATCATTGATTACGCTAGAGACAGAAACACCCGGCTTGTCATCTTAAATTTAGACTTTGAAAAAGCATTTGATCGGGTCTCGCATCAATATCTCTTTCAGGTGTTGCAGCCATCGAATAGGGCCCGATTGTTCCTACTTGGTGAGCTTTGCTTGGTTGAGACGCTTGCCCCCCCCCCTGCTCCTCGGCTGACCAAGTAGGAACAATCGGGCCCTATTTGATGGCTGCCTTGTCTTTTACTCTGTGCAAAAGACAAGGCAGCCACAAACACCACGGGAACACCGTATTGAGGCTTTGTTCTGACCACTCATTCGGTGTCGCGTTTCTTTCAAGCAATTCTCCCGGTTAGCCCGCACTCGGCTCGCTCCCAGAGCCGTGTTAAAGTCTACTTCGCATTCACTCTCTTTTCTCAGCAGATTAAAAGAAAGTTTCATCTTGGGCTCCCTGAAACTTCCATCCTGCACCGCTGTTTGCTTTTTCACAAGAGCAGAGGAGAGCGCACCGTTCCCAGCGGCACTGCAGTACCGGGTCGAGGCTTGGAGTGAACGGAGCAAGCTTCTTTTTCAACTCCTATTCTTGAAAATCCATTTAATATGTAGTCCTCGTATAGAGGACATATCAGATATTAAACTGATAAGAACAGATACTACACTTGATCTTAGCCAAAAGGCCGAGAAGCGACAACTGTCCACTGGTTCACGTCCGAGGGCCCTTCCTGGCACAATGCGCACTTGTAGCGGTGTTCTTTTTATGGCCATAGGTGGCCAGAGTGTCACTATGCACCTCCGCCCACCTGCTGCACTGAGCACTCTTCAGCCCTTTTAAATGGTATAACTTTGCACCCCCGCACGCTCCAGCAAGCACCATTCAAGCAACAACTTTGCACTCCAGCTTCGAACATCGGCACAGTCGCAACAAGTAAGGCGACTCTACTCAGAGAAGTCACTCTGCACAGTAAGAAGATTTCTTTTGCACAGACAGAAAGGGCTTCACCCGCAAAGGTAAAGCCTGCCAAAAATAGAAACAACTCATTAGTGCTGCTCTCCACAGAAGTCTTTAGTAAAAGGCGAAAGAGTTGTACGTTATGAAGAGAAACCAGAGTACGATTATCCGTCACTGCGGGAGCAGGGCATCAGGCTAGTTGGCATAGCCACCTTCCCCATGGTGAGCTTTGCTTGGTTGAGACGCTTGCCCCCCCCCCCCCCCTTGCTCCTCGGCTGACCAAGTAGGAACAATCGGGCCCTATTCGATGGCTGCCTTGTCTTTTACTCTGTGCAAAAGACAAGGCAGCAACAAAAACACCACGGGAAAACTGTATTGAGGCTTTGTTCTGACCGCTCATTCAGTGTCGCGTTTCTTTCAAGCAATTCTCCCGGTTAGCCCGCACTCGGCTCGCTCCCAGAGCCGTGTTAAAGTCTACTTCGCATTCACTCTCTTTTCTCAGCAGACTCTTGGGATTTTAATCTATAAAATGAATTCCTTCACTCAAACTATGTGAAAACTGCTTTGTCGTTCATATTTACCATGTCTAGAAAGATTTAAACAAAAAAAACAACGTTGTACTTTGCAGTAAAAGAAAGAGCAAATCTAAAGTTTCAGGAATCCGAGAATAAGCTTACTTTCATGAGTTCTTCACGATTTCGGATTTTGCTATAAAATGAATTCCTTCACTCAAACTAAATTAAAACTGCTAAACCGCTAATCTGTTACATGTAAGGCAGATGTCAAATTCACCGAAATAGGATCTAAGGGTATTCGGCCAATCGAGCTGTAGCAGCTTCGGTAAAAGAGGATAAGTTGAAGAGTTTGTGAATAAAGGTGTGCGCACACATAGTGAGCTGTAGGAAAATAGGCAGGGAGCAATGCCGGCTGGGGTATATGTTCTTGTATGTTGTCTGACTGTTTGATTTGAATGTGTGTAAGTGTCCTGTTGAATGTTTGGGCTTTGACACTTCACTGTGGTTGTTAACTGTGTGGTGTGTCCTGAAATGTTATATGTTTGGGCTGTGTGACATGCTTAATGCTTGTCAGTAGCTACCCACTTATTCATTTATAGCAACTGACAACATAAGAAGTCTGGACATACTTTGATAGTAGTTGTAGAAGTATCCTTATTGATAATAGATCACTAATTCATAGTGATAGAACAGTAGATGAACAGGTGCTTGCACATGTCTCACGAAAATAAAATGGGTGTATCATTGCTGATGGCAGAGCAATACTGCCAAACTTATGAGTTCTTGTGGCAAACTTGATTCAGTGTCTTGACGTGTATACGCTGTTTCGCTGACTTGATTGTCACAAGAAACAAAGTGTGTTTGATAAGATCCGACCATTTTATTACGGGAGGATCAGTATGTATGGATTCTGATGTGACTGATAAACCCATTCGTATCTTAAGCATAATCTAATACATGAGACAACGCCCTGGCACACGATAAAAAAAAAAAGAGAGAGAGCGGTTTTGTGTCCCCACAGTCCATAATGTAGAAAAGAGAGAAAAAAGCCTTTCTGATTTGGTGTGTGTGCTCATAGTGCAGAGTGTAGAGAAAAGAAAGCCGTTTTGGTGTCACGGGTGTTGTGACTTACACACACACATTTCTAAATTGAGAAAGGAAATTATTTTAGAGGAAGCACTAGAGTTTAGATCCCACATTTGTTGATAGGCATTCATTTATTTCTTCACTTCTGATGAAGTTTCAACAATAAACAACAAACTTTGTATTATGAGAAAGAACCAGAATCATTCTTCAGGAATCCGAAAATAAGCTCTATTTTATGAGTTATGCAAGAATTCGGATTCTCCTATAAAACGAATTCCTTAACTCAAACCAAGTTAAGACTGCTTTGTCCTTCATATTTATTAATGTCTAATCAAGTTTCAACGATAAACAACGTTGTACTTTGTAGAATGAGAAAGAACTTCTTCAGCAATAAGCATCTCTCGACATATGACGAAGTACAGATTTTGCTATAAAATTAATTCCTTCTATCAGCCTGACTTAAAACTGTTTGTCCTCCTTATTTATCCACTTCAAATCAAGTTTCAACAAATAAAAAAATGTTGTAGTTTGAGAAAGTACAACTTAATCTTCAGCAATCAGTATAAAAAGAGGTGCAAATGCCAACCATACATACCTAAAAGGTGGAGCGGAAGTATTCAGCTGCAAGTAGGTGTGAATGTTCGACTATAATTTGTAAAAAGCGGGTAAGAAAAGGTTCGAATGCCCGACTATATATTAACAAAAGCGGGAGGAGAGGTCTTCGGATGAGAGTGGGTGAGAATTTCCAACCATAATCTATAAAATACGGTGAAAAAAAATTTGTGAATGCCTCATAGAACACTAAAAGCGGAAGTGTTCGGCTGCAAGAAGGTGTGAATGTCCGACTATATTTGGTGAAAAGCAGGTGAAGCAAGGTCTGAATGCCCAACCTAACATCATCAAAAGCGAGATCAGAGGTGTTTGGCTGCAAGAAGGCCATAGTTTTCCAAAAGCGGGTAAGGTGCGAATGTCCGACTAAATATCAACAAAATTTGGGGCGGAGGTCTTCGGATGCAGGTGGGTGGAGAGGAAGCTGTGAATAGCCGACCATAGTTTGGAAAAAGCGGGTAAGAAAAGGTTTGAATGCCCGAACATACACCATCAAAAGAGGGAGCGGAGGTGTTCCGCTGTACGAAGGTGTGAATGTCCGACCATAGTTGGTGAAAAGCGGGTAAGAAAAGGTTTAAATACCCGACTGTACACAATCAATAGCGGGAGCGGATGTGTTCGGCTACAAGAAGGTGTGACAGTCCGACCATGGTTTGTAAAAAGCGGGTAAGAAAAGGTGCGAATGTCCGACAATGTATGATCAAAAGAGACAGCGGAGGTTATCGGATACACGAAAGTTTGAATGTCCTACCATAGTTTGTAAATAGCGGGTAAGAAAAGGTTCGAATGCCCGACTATACACCATAAAAAGCGGGAGCGGAGGTGTTCCGCTGTAAGACGGTGTGAATGTCCGACTATAGTTGGTAAAAAGCGGGTAAGAAAAGGTTAAAATACCCGACTGTACAAAATCAATAGCGGGAGCGGAGTTGTTCGGCTACAAGAAGGTGTGAAAGTCCGACCATGGTTTGTAAAAAGCAGTTAAGAAAAGGTTCGAATATCCAACCAAACATAATCAAAAGCGGGAGCAGAGCTGTTCGACTGCAAGTAGGTGTGAATGTCCAGCCATAATTACTCACAAACGGGGGAAGAAAGGGTAGTATTGCCAGACCATACATGATCAAAACAGGGAGCGGAGGTTCAGCTGCAAGGTGTGAATGTCTGACTATAGTTTGTAAAAAGCGGGTAAGACAAGGTGCGAATGCCCGACAATGTATGATCAAAAGAGAGAGTGGAGGTGTTCGGCTGCAAGGTCTGAATGTCCAACCATAATTTGTAAAAACCGGGTAAGAAAAGGCTCGAAAGCCCGACTATACATCATCAAAAGCGGGAGCGGAGGTGTTCAGCTGCAAGAAGGTGTGAATGTTCGACTAAAGTTTGTAAAAAGCTGGTAAGACAAGGAGCGATGTCCCGACATTGTATGATCAAAAGCGGGAGCGGAGGTGTCCAGCTGTGAGTAGGTGTGAATGTCCGACCATAATTGCTGAAAAATGTGTTAGAAAAGGTAAGAATACTGGACCATACATCATCAAAAGCGGGAGAGGTGGTGTTCGGCTGCAAGAAGGTGTGAAAGTCCGACAATGGTTTGTAAAAAGTGGGTAATAAAAGGTTCGAATGCCCGAATATACATCATCAAAAGCGGAAGCGGAGGTGTTCGGATGCAAGAAGGTGTGAACGTCCGACCAAAGTTTGTAAAAAGCAGTGAAAAGCGAGAAAAAGCTTTTCGTGAGTTCTGCATGATTTGGGATTTTGTATGGGATTTTTTATAAAATGCATTCCTTCACTCAAACTATGTTAAAACTGATTTGTCCTTCATATTTACCATGTCTAGAAAGATTTAAACAAAAAAAACAACGTTGTACTTTGCAGTAAAAGAAAGAGCAAAACTAAAGTTTCAGGAATCCGAGTATAAGCCTGCTTTCATGAGTTCTGCACGATTTCGGATTTTATGTATAAAATGAATTCATTCACTCAAACCAAGTTAAAACTGCTTTGTCCTTCCATATTTATAAATGTCTAGATCGACTTCAACAAAGAAAAACATTGGACTTTGCAGTAGAGGAAGAAGTTGAAATCCATCTACACATTGATAAATATGAAGGACAAAGCAGTTCCCACTTGCCCATAAGAAAAAAAGCTTATTCTCGGATTCCTAAACCTTCAGTTTTGCTCTTTCTTCTACTGCAAAATACAATGTTGTTCTTTGTTGAAGTCGATCTAGACATTGATAAATATGAAGGAAAAAGCAGTTTTAACTTGGTTTGAGTGAATGAATTCATTCTATACATAAAATCCGAAATCGTGCAGAACTCATGAAAATAAGCTTATTCTCGGATTCCTAAAACTTTTGATTGGCTCTTTCTTTTACTGCAAAGTACAACGTTGTTTTTTTGTTTAAATCTATCGAGACATTGATAAATATGAAGGTAAAAGCCGTTTTAACATAGTTTGAGTGAAGGAATTAATTTTATAGATAAAATCCCAAATCATGCAGAACTCCTCAAAAGGGGCGTATGGCTTAATCACAAGTGTGGTTCTTTCTCATTCAGGGTAGTATGAGGAAGTTTATGCTTGAAATATATGTAGAAATGGGTACATATGAAGGAAAAAGCAGTTTTAACTTGGTTTGAGTGAATGAATTCATTTTATACATAAAATCCGAAATCGTGCAGAACTCATGAAAATAAGCTTATTCTCGGATTCCTAAAACTTTTGATTTGCACTTTCTTTTACTGCAAAGTACAACGTTGTTTTTTGTTGAAATCTATCTAGACATTGATAAATACCAGCCGAAACTCTGCTGCCGCTTTTGATAATTTATGGTTGGGCATTCTTACCTTTTCTTACCCGCTTTTTACAAATTATGATCTTACATTCACACCTACTTGCGAACACCTTCTCATCCACTTATGATCATGTGCGGTTGGGCTTTCGCACCTTTTCTTACCCATTTTTCAGTAATTATGGGTGGACATTCAGACCTTCTTACAGCCGAATACCTCCGCTGCCGCTTTTGATGGTGTATAGTCGGGCTTTCGAGCCTTTTCTTCCCCGATTTTTACAAATTATGGTTGGACATTCAAACCTTCTTGCAGCCAAAAACCTCCGCTCCTCTTTTGATCATACATTGTCGGGCATTCACACCTTGTCTTACCCGCTTTTTACAAACTTTAGTCGGACATTCAAACCTTCTTGCAGCTGAACCATCTCCGCTCCCTGTTTTGATCATATATGGTCTGGCAATAGTACCTTTTCTTACCCATTTGTGAGTAATTATGGCTGGACATTCACACCTTCTTGCAGCCGAACACAACCTCTCCCGCTTTTGATGATATATGGTCCGGCATTCTTACCTTTTCTAACACATTTTTCAGCAATTATGGTCGGACATTCAGACCTACTCACAGACGAACACCTCCGCTCCAACATTTGATAGTGTATAGTCGGGCATTCTCACCCTTTCTCATCAGCTTTTTGCAAATTATGATCTGATATTCACACCTACTTGCAGTCGAACAGCTCTGCTCCCGCTTTTGATTATGTTTGGTTGGATATTCGAACCTTTTCTTAACTGCTTTTTACAAACCATGGTCGGACTTTCACACCTTCTTGTAGCCGAACAACTCTGCTCCCGCTATTGATTGTGTACAGTCGGGTATTTTAACCTTTTCTTACCCGCTTTTTACCAACTATGGTTGGACATTCACACCGTCTTACAGCGGAACACCTCCGCTCCCGCTTTTTATGGTGTATAGTCGGGCATTCGAACCTTTTCTTACCCGCTTTTTCCAAACTATGGTCGGCCATTCACAGCTTCCTCTCCACCATACTTGTATGGTGGGATATTCACACCCACTTGCATCCGAAGACCTCCACCCCCACTTTTGTTGATATTTAGTCGGTCATTCGCACCTTACCCGCTTTTGGCAAACTATAGCCTTCTTGCAGCCAAACACCTCTGATCTCGCTTTTGATGATGTAAGGTTGGGCATTCAGACCTTGCTTCACCTGCTTTTCACCAAATATAGTCGGACATTCACACCTTCTTGCAGCCGAACACTTCCGCTCCACCTTTTAGTGTTCTATGGGGCATTCACATATTTTTTTTCACCGCTTTTTATAGATTATGGTTGGGTATTCTCACCCACTCTCATCCGAAGACCTCTCCTCCCGCTTTTGTTAATATATAGTCGGGCATTCGAACCTTTTCTTACCCACTTTTTACAAATTATGGTCGGACATTCACACCTACTTGCAGCCGAATACTTCCGCTCCACCTTTTAGGTATGTATGGTTAGCATTTGCACCTTTTTTATACTGATTGCTGAAGATTAAGTTGTACTTTCTGAAACTACAACATTTTTTTAATTGTTGAAAATTGATTTGAAGTGGATAAATTACGAGGACAAACAGTTTTAAGTCAGGCTGATAGAAGTAATTAATTTTATAGAAAAATCTGTACTTCGTCATATGTCGAGAGATGCTTATTGCTGAAGAAGTTCTTTCTCATTCTACAAAGTACAACGTTGTTTATCGTTTAAACTTGATTAGACATGAATAAATATGAAGGACAAAGCAGTCTTAACTTGGTTTGAGTTAAGGAATTCGTTTTATAGGAGAATCCGAATTCGTGCATAACTCGTAAAATAGAGCTTATTTTCGGATTCCTGAAGAATGAGTCTGGTTCTTTCTCATAATACAAAGTTTGTTGTTTATTGTTGAAACTTCATCAGAAGTGAAGAAATAAATGAATGCCTATCAACAAATGTGGGATCTAAACTCTACTGCTTCCTCTAAAATAATTTCTTTTCTCAATTCAGAAATGTGTGTGTGTAAGTCACAACACCCGTGACACCAAAACGGCTTTCTTTTCTCTACACTCTGCACTATGAGCACACACACCAAATCAGAAATTCTCTCTTTTCTACATTATGGACTGTGGGGACACAAAACCGCTCTCTCTTTTTTTTTTTATCGTGTGCCAGGGCGTTGTCTCACGTATTAGATTATGCTTAAGATACGAATGGGTTTATCAGTCACATCAGAATCCATACATAGTGATCCTCCCGTAATAAAATGGTCGGATCTTATCAAACACACTTTGTTTCTTGTGACAATCAAGTCAGCGAAACAGCGTATACACGTCAAGACACTGAATCAAGTTTGCCACAAGAACTCATAAGTTTGGCAGTATTGCTCTGCCGTCAGAAATAATACATCCATTTTATTTTCGTGAGACATGTGCAGGCACATGTTCATCTACTGTTCTATCACTATGAATTAGTTTATCTATTATCAATAAGGATACTTCTACAACTACTCTATCAAAGTATGTCCGGACTTCTTATGTTGTCAGTTGCTATATATGAATAAGTGGGTAGCTACTGACAAGCATTAAGCATGTCACACAGCCCAAACATATAACATTTCAGGACACACCACACAGTTAACAACCACAGTGAAGCGTGTCAAAGCCCAAACATGTAACATTCAACAGGACACTTACACAACACATTCAAATCAAACAGTCAGACAACATACAAGAACATATACCCCAGCCGGCATTGCTCCCTGCCTATTTTCCTACAGCTCACTATGTGTGCGCACACCTTTATTCACAAACTCTTCAACTTATACTCTTTTACCGAAGCTGCTACAGCTCGATTGGCCGAATACCGAATAATCCTATTTCAGTGAATTTGACATCTGCCTTACATGTAACAGATTAGCGGTTTAGCAGTTTTAATTTAGTTTGAGTGAAGGAATTCATTTTATAGCAAAATCCGAAATCGTGAAGAACTCATGAAACTAAGCTTATTCTCGGATTCCTGAAACTTTAGATTTGCTCTTTCTTTTACTGCAAAGTACAACGTTGGTTTTTTTGTTTAAATCTTTCAAGGCATGGTAAATATGAAGGACAAAGCAGTTTTAACATAGTTTGAGTGAAGGAATTAATTTTATAGATAAAATCCCAAGAGTCTGCTGAGAAAAGAGAGTGAATGCGAAGTAGACTTTAACACGGCTCTGGGAGCGAGCCGAGTGCGGGCTAACCGGGAGAATTGCTTGAAAGAAACGCCACACCGAATGAGCGGTCAGAACAAAGCCTCAATACGGTTTTCCCGTGGTGTTTTTGTTGCTGCCTTGTCTTTTGCACAGAGTAAAAGACAAGGCAGCCATCGTATAGGGCCCGATTGTTCCTACTTGGTCAGCCGAGGAGCAAGGGGGGGGGAGCAAGCGTCTCAACCAAGCAAAGCTCACCATGGGGAAGGTGGCTATGCCAACTAGCCTGATGCCCTGCTCCCGCAGTGACGGATAATCGTACTCTGGTTTCTCTTCATAACGTACAAGTCTTTCGCCTTTTACTAAAGACTTCCGTGGAGAGCAGCACTAATGAGTTGTTTCTATTTTTGGCAGGCTTTACCTTTGCGGGTGAAGCCCTTTCTCTCTGTGCAAAAGAAATCTTGTTACTGTGCAGAGTGACGTCTCTGAGTAGAGTCGCCTTACTTGTTGCGACTGTGCCGATGTTCGAAGCTGGAGTGCAAAGTTGTTGCTTGAATGGTGCTCGCTGGAGCGTGCGGGAGTGCAAAGTTATACCGTTTAAAAGGGCTGAAGAGGGCTCAGTGCAAAGTGACACTCTGGCCACCTATGGCCATAAAACGAACACCGCTACAAGTGCGCATTGTGCCATGAAGGGCCCTCGGACGTGAACCAGTGGACAGTTATCGCTTCTCGGCCTTTTGGCTAAGATCAAGTGTAGTATCTGTTCTTATCAGTTTAATATCTGATATGTCCTCTATACGAGGACTACATATTAAATGGATTTTTAGCAATAGGAGTTGAAAAAGTAGCTTGCTCCGTTCACTCCAAGCATTGACCCGGTACTGCAGTGCCGCTGGGAACGGTGCGCTCTTCTCTACTCTTGTGAAAAAGCAAACAGCGGTGCAGGATGCAAGTTTCAGGGAGCCCAAGATGAAACTTTCTTTTAGTCTGCTGAGAAAAGAGAGTGAATGCGAAGTAGACTTTAACACGGCTCTGGGAGCGAGCTGAGTGCGGGCTAACCGGGAGAATTGCTTGAAAGAAACGCCATACCAAATGAGCGGTCAGAACAAAGCCTCAATACGGTGTTCCCGTGGTGTTTTTAATGCTGCCGCTGTTTGCTTTTTCACAAGAGCGCACCTGTGTAGAGGGGGCCTGGGTGATGGTGGGTCTCAGGCCCGGGCTGCTGCGACTGGTGTGACCGGGTGGTTTGTTTGTTTGTTTTTTGTTGTTGTTTGTTTGTTTTTTTAGAGGTCCTCCGGAGTGGGGTTGGGTTGAGTGGGGTGGGGCGGGATGGGTACCTTCTGGGGGTACAGTAGCTCCCGGAATATGGTCGCTGCAGGCCCCGAGCCTGGTGGACATCAGGCCCTCCTGTCCTATATTGGCTCCCTGGTAGCGGGGATGCCTGTTGCAGCCAGTCCCTGGCTGCCCTCTCTGGGGGAGAGTAGCTCCCCCGGCGTATATCCCCATACCCCTCTCCCTTCTGGCTCCTGTACACAGCACACACTCACACATGAAGGGTTTTGGGGGCGTGTGTGTTCGGTGGGGTGTAGTGGACTCTGCAGTAGTTGCACTCTGCAGTTCCCCGCCCCTGTTCTAATTACACCTTAGACATTACTACTTATCAAACACACTCACACACACACATTAGGTCTTGGGGGGTGGTTACACTGAGTGGCATCTGGTGGGCGGGGCTCTTTGGGTATGTAGGCTGCCCAGAGGGCCACGCTCCCAATTCTACAAGTTTGGCTGCCCCTCAATTTTAATTGCTCACTATTAGAAAATATTGAAGAGCCAGAAGGGTGAGGGGAGGGGTCTTCTTCGCACACCCCTGCTTCCTGGTTGCTGCTCGGGGCGGGAGTGGCCAGGAGGATTAATTAATTGTTCTGCTGGTTTGGGGTCTGTGGTGGCTGGGGGGCTGCTGGCCCCCTGGTGTGCCCGCTGCACTACACCCCAGCGGAGTCGAGGGAAGGAGGACGTGTGGATGTATGGGACATGAAAGTGTGTGTGGTAATGATTGGGCCTGGATCTTGGACTTGCTGTCGCCTGGCCTGCCTGTGCTTCTCCCGATGGGGGGGCGGCGTGGCCTCTCCCCGCTGCTCGTGACTTCACCCACCTGTGGGCACGTCTTGACTCCCAGGGCACTTGGCCAGGGCTGCTGGGGCAGGCGCTGATCCACTGTGTGGCTGTCTGGGGCGCTTGGCCCTCCTGGGTATTGGGTGGGGCCTCTGCCGGGGGGTTTGGGGGCGCTCGGGCTCCTGGGGCCCGGATCCAGTGCACGGCCCATGTCTGGGCGGCTGGGGCCTGGCGACGTCGGTGGGCTGTTGCCCCTGGCTCCCGGAGGGCCTCTGCCCTATGCTTATGGGGGCTTCCTCTGCAGTCTTCTGGGTGGATGCGTGGTTGCCCCTGCGGTGGGCTTCCTGGGTTCTGTGCTCTGTGGGGGCTGCTGGTGGCCTGGGTCTTGTGGCCCTCTCTGCCTGCTTCTGATTGCTTGGGGGGGCTGTGGATTGTGGCCCTGTACGCTTATACACTCATAACTAAGCACGGTTTATCATGTAGGTCCTGTGCCATGGGTGTTGCATGTTCTCACACACACACAACCACATTCATTAGTCCAGTAGCATGGTCGCTAAGAAGTTGATGTATTATTATGTCGTCATGATTGTTGTCTGTTTTGTTTTTTACAGGTGTAGCAGCTGGTTGTCTGGATTTTGTTTCTATTTTTGTTCTGTTTCCTCTTCTTTCTTCTTCTTCTTTCCTTGTCCCCCGGTCCGGTTCAGTTCTATTACATGTCATATATTGTAAACAGAAATAAATAAATGGGCATTAAGGGGAGCTTTACATTTATAAATCTTCCCTTGGCAAAGCAAATCTGTTTGGCATCAAAGGTATTCAGACTACAATTCTGCTGCCATAATGCTGAACATGATAAGGGGAAAAAAAAAAAAGTAAAGAAGACAGTTCTGCCGAAAGCCAGGGACTAGACCTGTTCTAAGTTCTATACTTTTTAAAAGGGGCGTGTTTATCAACTATGGAATTAGAAGATTTACAAAAAGTATAACTATTCAACAGATCAGTCAAAAAAAAAACCTGCTCATGGAGATGTTTCAGGATCTGGATACCAAGCGTGGATCTAATGTTTTCATTTTTGCAATTCTGATACAGGCTATTGAGCAGTGATAACTAACACCAAGTTCAGATACTGCGGATTTTTTACCTTTGATTTGTTAAGATTGAGCCAATCAGGGACAACCTTGAAGGATCTCTTAAGTTTGGTTTTGTAGGATCAGTAATTACCTGAGAAAGGTTGATATTGGTACACACCTTTTTTAAATGATCAGAGGCAGAGTTCAACTTGTTTAAATTAAAATTGCCACACAGAGATTGGGTTAGGCCCCATGCACACAGAATGACATCAACAAATATAAGAAATATTAAACATTTACACATAGATTTTTGAATACATGTAGAGGAATGATACTTTGAAATGCGCTCATTGCGGAGTTATGATCAGTTGAGTAATGAAGGTTGAACTATTCTGGGAAAGAGGTTCTATTCCCAGCATCATGATGGACACTCCTGATATAGAAGGTTTCGCTAACGCATTGGAATTGTTTTACTATTTTCATATGGATGTGCAATGAAGAATTGCTTGCTGCTGATAAATGCAAAGAAGAACAGCTTACACATAGATGCTCACATATAGGCTGCTGAATGCAATGAAGACCTGCTTATCCAGTAAAGTTCAATGTCAATGTGTAATATTCAATTAGGATTTGCAAAACAGTGAAGTTAAACAATGAATGGGTCCATAGTCGGTATGAGAAGACTACAGGAATATTTACCTGGGTTTACGTTCAAACAGAGATAAGAAAATTGCGATAAATAATTGTTTGTTTGTTTGTTAGTTTGTATATTAATGTTATGTGTATAAACTGTGTTGATTTGTAGTTACTCAGTAGTGTCTCAGTGAAACAACCGACAGGGGAAGCCTTACGGTGACAACAAAAGCAGTGTTTTACTGATCAGTCAAGTTGCTCCAGAATACTTGTTTTAAAGCAAACAAGGAATTAGATGGGAAAAATACATGTTTTAACGGGACCCAGACAATATTAAATACTCAGACAGATGGGAGAAGAAATGTAGTTTTGTAGGAAATCACAAAATTATTACATAACTTTAGTGAAATCAATTGAAGAATGCCTTTCTGAAGAGCTGTTTACCACAGATGAGCAGCTTTGCGACCAAGCACATTGTAGATCGCTTTTGTGCCAAAATGATCTAATTTAATGGATTGGTTTTAGACATGCATAACAGCATTTTAAGAACAAAGAGAGAAACAAAAAGGGACAACGCTTCATGGTGGAAGGTGATGTATAAATAACTGTGTATATGATGAAGGAGAGACCATTTGAGCAGCACAGCCATTTCGCAGCACAGGGACAGCAGTCCAAGTTAAAGGATCTCCCACGTGGTATCACCTGTCACACTGTGTCAAGGCATAAAAAGAAGAAAAAATCACCAAACTCAAGGACAAAGAGACGAAGACTCCAGTGAATGAAGAGAGAGGACTGACAAACCAGAAATACAAAAGGATGCTCGATGTCAAGATCCAGAAGAAGAGGCTAACAATGCCACGAACACTTACGATGCTGGGAATGATGCCAGCAATGAACAGAGAAGAAGATTCAGTGTCATCAATCTGCAACACGTGCCTCTAATGAGGGGGTGAATATAGAATCCTCAACGATTACAACGTCTCTGGGAACTGTGACAACAACAAGGTTTAAACCATTTTGATATATATTGTAACCTATTGGCTAAGGAATAGTGCTGAAAATGAGGTATATCTAATCCACCACTGTCTGTAGGGTTTTTAAACTAATACGTGGTGGTTTGTTTTTCCACAGAAATTTGGAGATGCATGAATCTAGTGACTTAAACCAAGTAGCAGATGGTTTTATGGGGATCATTGTGAACATATAGTTAACTTTTGGTAGTATCATCATTTTAATGGTTGTAACTCTCCCCATAAGTGATATAGGTAAGGACTTCCAATGAGAGAGATCGTCCTCTACTCTCTTTAATAATTGCACTTAATTTAGCTTTGTTAGCTCTGAGAGCCTGGAGGAAATGTTTATGCCTAAATATCTAATATTTCCTGACTGTAAAGTGATCGCAGGTATATTCTGGACCCTACAGTTAATGGGCAGAACTGTGGTCTTAGACCAGTTGATAGAGTAGTCAGAAAGTGCTGAGAATTTATTTATGAGTGTGATCGTGTGAGTGAGAGACGTCTGTTAGTTCTGAAGGAAAAGTAATACATCATCAGCATAAAGACTTATTTTATGCTCAATATTTTGGGATTGGATGCCTTTAATATTTCTATCTTGTCTGATAGAAGCTGCTAAAGGTTTGATGAAAATAGCAAAAAGTGAGGGAGAAAGTGGGCAACCCTATCGTGTACCTCTCTGCAGACTGAAGCTTGGAGAAGTTTGATCATTTGTCCTGACACATGTATTTGGGGAGCTATTTAATATCCTTATCCATTTGATAAAGTGTGACCCAAACCCGAATTTGTTTAATGCTGCGAATAAAAATTTCCAGTTCACTCCATCAAATGCTTTTTCTGCATCTAGAGAGTCGATTGTGGTTTCCAAGTTGTTGATGGTAGAATAGTCTATGAGATTAATGATCCGGTTTGTGAACGAACTGTTGTGCCTACTGCTCTTCAGCCTGTCAAATGAAACGTAGAATTTGAAAAGTGACAAATGAACGAAGACCCAAGGAGTTGAGTCGTAAACGAATCAATACTGTTTCCTGTGCGAGGACCCGTCAGCTGAGGAGTTGAGTCATGAACGAATCAATACTTTTTCCTGTGCGAGGACCCGTCACCCGAGGACTTGAGTCGTGAACGAATCAATACTGTTTCCTGTCCTGCTGACTGAGCTTATGAAGCTGCCGCCTGCCATGTGGTGAGGAAGGGTACTAAATGAAAATGAACAAATCATTCACTGAGACAACTCGTTACTCCCGAGTCATATAAAAAATTAGTTCATATCGAACGAATCGCTCACGAACGACACATCACTATCTATTGACGAGTTATGCATGAATTCGGATTTTGCAATAAAATTAATTCCTTCTCTCAAACCAAGTTCAAACTGCTTTGTTCTTCATATTTATCTACTTCTAATCTAGTTTCAACAATAAACAACACTGTATTTTGTAGTATGAAAAAGAACAAGACTAATTTTCAGCAATAAGCTTCTCTCGAGGAGATATGAAGGAATACAGATTTTGCTATAAAATTAAATCCCTCTATCAAACTGACTTAAAATTTCTTCACTTCTGATGAAGTTTCAACAATAAACAACAAACTTTGTATTATGAGAAAGAACCAGACTCATTCTTCAGGAATCCGAAAATAAGCTCTATTTTACGAGTTATGCACGAATTCGGATTCTCCTATAAAACGAATTCCTTAACTCAAACCAAGTTAAGACTGCTTTGTCCTTCATATTTATTCATGTCTAATCAAGTTTCAACGATAAACAACGTTGTACTTTGTAGAATGAGAAAGAACTTCTTCAGCAATAAGCATCTCTATCGACATATGACGAAATACAGATTTTGCTATAAAATTAATTCCTTCTATCAGCCTGACTTAAAACTTTTTGTCCTCCTTATTTATCCACTTAATCTTAAGCAATCAGTATAAAAAGAGGGTAAGAAAAGGTGCAAATGCCAACCAAACATCACTAAAAGGTGGAGCGGAAGTATTCGGCTGCAAGTAGGTGCGAATGCCTGACAATGTATGATCAAAAGAGGGAGCGGAGGTTTTCGGCTGAAAGAAGGTCTGAATGTCCATCCATATTTTGTAAAAATCCGGGAAGAAAAGGCTCGAAAGCCCGACTATACACATTCAACAGCTGGAGCGGAGGTGTTCAGCTTCAAGAAAGTCTGAATGTCCATCAATAATTGCTCGAAAACATGGAAGAGAATTTTCGAATATCAAACCGCACATGATCATAAGCGGGAGAGGAGGTGTTCAAATGCAAGAAGGTGTGAATGTCCACCCATAATTACTGCAAAATGAGTAAGAAAAGGTACGAATGCCCAACCATACATCATCAAAAGCAGGAGTGGATGTGTTCGGCTACAAGAAGGTTTTAATTTCCGACCATAGTTCGTAAAAGCGGGTAAGAAAAGGTTCGAATGCCCGAACATACACCATCAAAAGAGGGAGCGGAGGTGTTCCGCTGTAAGAAGGTGTGAATGTCCGACCATAGTTGGTAAAAAGCAGGTAAGAAAAGGTGAAAATACCCGACTGTACACAATCAATAGCGGGAGCGGAGTTGTTCGGCTACTAAAAGGTGTGAAAGTCCGACCCTGGTTTGTAAAAAGCGGGTAAGACAAGGTGCGAATGCCCAACAATGTATGATCAAAAGAGGGAGCGGAGGTTTTCGGCTGCAAGAAGGTCTGAATGTCCACCCATAATTCCTGAAAAATGGGTAAAAAAAGGTTGTGAATGCCCAACCATACATCATCAAAAGCAGGAGTGGATGTGTTCGGTTACAAGAACGTTTGAATGTCCATCAATAATTGCTTTAAAACATGAAAGAAAATTTTCGAATATCAAACCTTATATGATCATTAGCGGGAGAGGAGGTGTTCAGCAGCAAGAAGGTGTGAATGTCCACCCACAATTACTGAAAAATGGGTAGGAAAAGGTGCGAATGTCCAAACATACATCATCAAATGCAGGAGTGGAGTTGTTCAGCTACAAGTAGGTATGAAAGTCCAACCATGGTTTGTAAAAAGCGGGTAAGAAAAGGTTCGAATACCCGAATATATACCATCAAAAGCGGAAGCGGAGGTGTTCGGCTGCAAGAAGGTGTGAATGTCCGACCAAAGTTTGTAAAAAGCAGTTAAGAAAAGGTTCGAATATCCAACCAAACATAATCAAAACCGGGAGCAGACGTGTTCGACTGCAAGTAGGTGTGATTGTCAGATCATAATTGCTGAAAAATGTGATAGAAAAGACTAGAATGCCGGACAATACATCATCAAAAGCGGGAGAGGTGGTTTTTCGGCTGCAAGTAGGTGTGATTGTCCAGCCATAATTACTCACAAACGGGGGAAGAAAAGGTAGTATTAACAGACCACACATGATCAAAACAGGGAGTGGAGGTGGTTCAGCTTCAAGGTGTGAATGTCTGACTAAAGTTTGTAAAAAGTGTGTAAGACAAGGTGTGAATGCCCAACAATGTATGATCAAAAGAGGGAGCGGAGGTTTTCGGCTGCAAGGTCTGAATGTCCAACCATAATTTGTAAAAACCGGGGAAGAAAAGGCTCGAAAGCCCGACTATACAATATCAAAAGCAGGAGCGGAGGTGTTCAGGTGCAAGAAGGTCTGAATGTCCGACCAATAATTACTGAAAAATGGGTAAGAAAAGGTGCGAATGCCCAACCATACATCATCAAAAGCAGGAGTGAATGTGTTCGGCTACAAGAAGGTTTGAATGTCCGACCATAGTAAGTAAAAGGCGGGTAAGAAAAGGTTTGAATGCTCGAACATACACCATCAAAAGAGGGAGCGGAGGTGTTCCGCTATAAGAAGGTGTGAATGTCCGACCATAGTTGGTAAAAAGCGGGTAAGAAAAGGTTAAAATTCCCAACTGTACACAATAAAAAGAGGGAGCGGAGTTGTTCAGCTACAAGAAGGTGTGAAAGTCCGACCATGGTTTGTAAAAAGTGGGTAAGAAAAGTCTTGTATGCCCGAATATACACCATCAAAAGCGGAAGCGGAGGTGTTCGGCTTCAAGAAGACGTGAACGTCCGTCCAAAGTTTGTAAAAAGCAGTTAAGAAAAGGTTCGAATATCCAACCATACATCATCAAAAGCAGGAGTGGAGTTGTTCAGCTACAAGTAGGTGGGAATGTCCAGCCATAATTACTCACAAACGGGTAAGAAAAGGTAGTATTGCCAGACCATACATGATCAAAACAGGGAGCGGAGGTGGTTCAGCTGCAAGAAGGTGTGAATGTCCGACTAAAGTTTATAAAAAGCGGTTAAGACAAGGTGCGAATGCTCGACAATGTATGATCAAAAGAGGGAGCGGAAGTTTTCGGCTGCAAGAAGGTCTGAATGTCCACCCATAATTCCTGAAAAATGGGTAAAAAAAGGGTGTGAATGCCCAATCATACATCATCAAAAGCAGGAGTGGATGTGTTCGGCTGCAAGAAGTTCTGAATGTCCAACCATAAATTATCAAAAGCGGCGGCACAGATGTTCGGCTGGTATTTATCAATGTCTAGATAGATTTCAACAAAAAACAACGTTGTACTTTGTAGTAAAAGAAAGAGCAAATCTAAAGTTTCAGGAATGCGAGTATAAGCTTGCTTTCATGAGTTCTGCACGATTTCGGATTTTGTGTATAAAATGAATTCCTTCACTCAAACTAAGTTAAAACTGCTTTGTCCTTCATATGTACCCATTTCTACATATATTTCAAGCATAAACTTCCTCATATTACCCTGAATGAGAAAGAACCACACTTGTGATTAAGCCATACGCCCCTTTTGAGGAGTTCTGCATGATTTGGGATCTATAAAAGTAATTCCTTCACTCAAACTATGTTAAAACGGCTTTGGAAATACTACCTTTTCTTCCCCCGTTTGTGAGTAATTATGGCTGGACATTCACACCTACTTGCAGCCGAAAAACCACCTCTCCCGCTTTTGATGAAGTATTGTCCGGCATTCTAGTCTTTTCTATCACATTTTTCATTAATTATGATCTGACATTCACACCTACTTGCAGTCGAACAGCTCTGCTCCCGCTTTTGATTATATTCGGTTGGATATTCAAACCTTTTCTTAACTGCTTTTTACAAACTTTGGTCGGACGTTCACACCTTCTTGCAGCCGAACACCTCCGCTTCCGCTTTTGATGGTATATATTCGGGTATTCGAACCTTCTCTTACCCGCTTTTTACAAACTATGGTCGGACATTCAAACCTTCTTGTAGCCGAACACATCCACTCCTGCTTTTGATGATGTATGGTTGGGCATTCGCACCTTTTCATACCCATTTTTCAGTAATTATGAGTGGATATTCACACCTTCTTGCAGCGGAACACCTCCTCTCCCGCTTATGATTATGTGCGGTTTGATATTCGAAAATTTTCTTTCATGTTTTATAGCAATTATTGATGGACATTCATACCTTTTTGTAGCCGAACACATCCACTCCTGCTTTTGATGATGTATGGTTGGGCATTCGAACCTACTTGTTGCCCGTTTTTCATTAATTATGGGTGGACATTCACACCTTGTCGCAGCCAAACACCTCCGCTCCCTGTTTTGATCATGTATGTTTTGACATTCGCACATTCTCACCCGCTTTTTACTATTGTCAGCCAATCACAGCTTCCTCTCCACCATACTTGTATGGTAGGAAATTCTCACCCACTCTCATCCGAAGACCTCTCCTCCCGCTTTTGTTAATATTTAGTCGGGCATTCGAACCTTTTCTTACCCACTTTTTACAAATTATGGTCGAACATTCACACCTACTTGCAGCCGAATACTTCCGCTCCACCTTTTAGTGATGTATGGTTGGCATTTGCACCTTTTCTTACACTCTTTTTATACTGATTGCTGAAGATTAAGTTGCTCTTTCTCAAACTACAAAATTTTTTTTAATTGTTGAAACTTGATTTGAAGTGGATAGATAAGGAGGACAAACAGTTTTAAGTCAGGCTGATAGAAGGAATTAATTTTATAGCAAAATCTGTATTTTGTCATATGTCGAGAGATGCTTACTGCTGAAGAAGTTCTTTCTCATTCTACAAAGTACAATGTTGTTTATCGTTGAAACTTGATTAGACATGAATAAATATGAAGGACAAAGCAGTCTTAACTTGGTTTGAGTTAATGAATTCGTTTTATAGGAGAATCCGAATTCGTGCATAACTCGTAAAATAGAGCTTATTTTCGGATTCCTGAAGAATGAGTCTGGTTCTTTCTCATAATACAAAGTTTGTTGTTTATTGTTGAAACTTCATCAGAAGTGAAGAAATAAATGAATGCCTATCAACAAATGTGGGATCTAAACTCTACTGCTTCCTCTAAAATAATTTCTTTTCTCAATTCAGAAATGTGTGTGTGTAAGTCACAACACCCGTGACACCAAAACGGCTTTCTTTTCTCTCTTTTCTCTACACTCTGCACTATGAGCACACACACCAAATCAGAAAGGCTTTTTTCTCTCTTTTCTACATTATGGACTGTGGGGACACAAAACCGCTCACTCTTTTTTTTTTTTGATTGTTTGCCAGGGCGTTGTCTCACGTATTAGATTATGCTTAAGATACGAATGGGTTTATCAGTCACATCAGAATCCATACATACTGATCCTCCCGTAATAAAATGGTCGGATCTTATCAAACACACTTTGTTTCTTCTGACGATCAAGTCAGCGAAACAGCGTATACACGTCAAGACACTTAATCAAGTTTGCCACAAGAACTCATAAGTTTGGCAGTATTGCTCTGCCGTCAGCAATCATACACCCATTTTATTTTCGTGAGACGTGCAGGCACCTGTTCATCTACTGTTCTATCACTATGAATTAGTTTATCTATTATAAATAAGGATACTTCTACAACTACTATCAAAGTATGTCCAGACTTCTTATGTTGTCAGTTGCTATATATGAATAAGTGGGTAGCTACTGACAAGCATTAATCATGTCACACAGCCCAAACATATAACATTTCAGGACACACCACACAGTTAACAACCACAGTGAAGTGTCAAAGCCCAAACATTCAACAGGACACTTATACAACACATTCAAATCAAACAGTCAGACAACATACAAGAACATATACCCCAGCCGGCATTGCTCCCTGCCTATTTTCCTACAGCTCACTATGTGTGCGCACACCTTTATTCACAAACTCTTCAACTTATACTCTTTTACCGAAGCTGCTACAGCTCGATTGGCCGAATACCGAATAATCCTATTTCAGTGAATTTGACATCTGCCTTACATGTAACAGATTAGCGGTTTAGCAGTTTTAATTTAGTTTGAGTGAAGGAATTCATTTTATAGCAAAATCCGAAATCGTGAAGAACTCATGAAAGTAAGCTTATTCTCGGATTCCTGAAAGTTTAGATTTGCTCTTTCTTTTACTGCAAAGTACAATGTTGTTTTTTTTGTTTAAATCTTTCTAGACATGGTAAATATGAACGACAAAGCAGTTTTAACATAGTTTGAGTGAAGGAATTCATTTTATAGATAAAATCCCAAGAGTCTGCTGAGAAAAGAGAGTGAATGCGAAGTAGATTTTAACATGGCTCTGGGAGCGAGCCTTTTCTTACCCGCTTTTTACCAACTATGGTCGGACATTCACACCTTCTTACAGCGGAACACCTCCGCTCCCTCTTTTGATGGTGTATGTTTGGGCATTCGAACCTTTTCTTACCCGCTTTTTACAAACTATGGTTGGACATTCAAACCTTCTTGTAGCAGAACACATCCACTCCTGCATTTGATGATGTATGGTTGGGCATTCGCACCTTTTCTTACCCATTTTTCAGTAATTATGGGTGGACATTCACACCTTCTTGCAGCTGAACACCTCCTCTCCCGCTTATTATCATGTGCGGTTTGATATTCGAAAATTCTCTTTCATGTTTTCTAGCAATTATTGATGGACATTCAGACCTTCTTGCAGCTGAACACCTCCGCTCCAGCTTTTGATGGTGTATAGTCGGGCTTTCGAGCCTTTTCTTCCCCGGTTTTTACAAATTATGGTTGGACATTCAGACCTTCTTTCAGCCGAAAACCTCCGCTCCCTCTTTTGATCATACATTGTCGGGCATTCGCACCTTTTCTTACCCGCTTTTTACAAACTTTAGTCGGACATTAACACCTTCTTGCAGCTTAACCACCTCCGCTCCCTGTTTTGATCATGTATGGTCTGGCAATATTACCTTTTCTAACACATTTTTCAGCAATTATGGTTGGAGATTCACACCTACTCACAGCCGAACAACTCCGCTCCCGCATATGATGGTGTATATTCGGGCATACAAACCTGTTCTTACCCGCTTTTTACAAACTATGGTCGGACATTCAAACCTTCTTGTAGCTGAACAACTCCGCTCCCTCTTTTGATTGTGTACAGTCGGGCATACAAACCTGTTCTTACCCGCTTTTTACAAACTATGGTCGGGCATTCAAACCTTCTTGTAGCCGAACACATCCACTCCTGCTTTTGATGATGTATGGTTGGGCATTCGCACCTTTTCTTACCCATTTTTCAGTAATTATGGGTGGATATTCACACCTTCTTGCAGCGGAACACCTCCTCTCCCGCTTATGATTATGTGCGGTTTGATATTCAAAAATTTTCTTTCATGTTTTCTAGCAATTATTGATGGACATTCATACCTTCTTGTAGCCGAACACCTCCGCTCCCTGTTTTGATCATGTATGTTTTGACATTCGCACATTCTCACCCGCTTTTTACTATTGTCGGCCAATCACAGCTTCCTCTCCACCATACTTGTATGGTAGGAAATTCTCACCCACTCTCATCCGAAGACCTCTCCTCCTGCTTTTGTTAATATTTAGTCGGGCATTCAAACCTTTTCTTACCCACTTTTTACAAATTATGGTCGAACATTCACACCTACTTGCAGCTGAATACTTCCGCTCCACCTTTTAGTGATGTATGGTTGGCATTTGCACCTTTTCTTACCCTCTTTTTATACTGATTGCTGAAGATTAAGTTGCTCTTTCTCAAACTACAATTTTTTTTTAATTGTTGAAACTTGATTTGAAGTGGATAAATAAGGAGGACAAACAGTTTTAAGTCACGCTGATAGAAGGAATTAATTTTATAGCAAAATCTGTATTTCGTCATATGTCGAGAGATGCTTATTGCTGAAGAAGTTCTTTCTCATTCTACAAAGTACAACGTTGTTTATCGTTGAAACTTGATTAGACATGAATAAATATGAAGTACAAAGCAGTCTTAACTTGGTTTGAGTTAATGAATTCGTTTTATAGGAGAATCCGAATTCGTGCATAACTCGTAAAGTAGAGCTTATTTTCGGATTCCTGAAGAATGAGTCTGGTTCTTTCTCATAATACAAAGTTTGTTGTTTATTGTTGAAACTTCATCAGAAGTGAAGAAATAAATGAATGCCTATCAACAAATGTGGGATCTAAACTCTACTGCTTCCCTTAAAATAATTTCTTTTCTCAATTCAGAAATGTGTGTGTGTAAGTCACAACACCCGTGACACATAAACGGCTTTCTTTTCTCTCTTTTCTCTACACTCTGCACTATGAGCACACACACCAAATCAGAAAGGCTTTTTTCTCTCTTTTCTACATTATGGACTGTGGGGACACAAAACCGCTCTCTCTTTTTTTTTTTTTTATCGTGTGCCAGGGCATTGTCTCACGTATTAGATTATGCTTAAGATACGAATGGGTTTATCAGTCACATCAGAATCCATACATACTGATCCTCCCGTAATAAAATGGTCGGATCTTATCAAACACACTTTGTTTCTTGTGACAATCAAGTCAGCGAAACAGCGTATACACGTCAAGACACTGAATCAAGTTTGCCACAAGAACTCATAAGTTTGGCAGTATTGCTCTGCCGTCAGCAATCATACACCCATTTTATTTTCGTTAGACGTGCAGGCACCTGTTCATCTACTGTTCTATCACTATGAATTAGTTTATCTATTATAAATAAGGATACTTCTACAACTACTATCAAAGTATGTCCAGACTTCTTATGTTGTCAGTTGCTATATATGAATAAGTGGGTAGCTACTGACAAGCATTAAGCATGTCACACAGCCCAAACATATAACATTTCAGGACACACCACACAGTTAACAACCACAGTGAAGTGTCAAAGCCCAAACATTCAACAGGACACTTACACAACACATTCAAATCAAACAGTCAGACAACATACAAGAACATATACCCCAGCCGGCATTGCTCCCTGCCTATTTTCCTACAGCTCACTATGTGTGCGCACACCTTTATTCACAAACTCTTCAACTTATACTCTTTTACCGAAGCTGCTACAGCTCGATTGGCCGAATACCCTTAGATCCTATTTCGGTGAATTTGACATCTGCCTTACATGTAACAGATTAGCGGTTTAGCAGTTTTAATTTAGTTTGAGTGAAGGAATTCATTTTATAGCAAAATCCGAAATCGTGAAGCCCTCATGAAAGTAAGCTTATTCTCGGATTCCTGAAACTTTAGATTTGCTCTTTCTTTTACTGCAAAGTACAACGTTGTTTTTTTTGTTTAAATCTTTCTAGACATGGTAAATATGAACGACAAAGCAGTTTTAACATAGTTTGACTGAAGGAATTCATTTTATAGATAAAATCCCAAGAGTCTGCAGAGAAAAGAGAGTGAATGCGAAGTAGACTTTAACACGGCTATGGGAGCGAGCCGAGTGTCGGCTAACCGGGAGAATTGCTTGAAAGAAACGCGACACCGAATGAGCGGTCAGAACAAAGCCTCAATACGGGATTCTCGTGGTGTTTTTGTTGCTGCCTTGTCTTTTGCATAGAGTAAAAGACAAGGCAGCCATCGAATAGGGCCCGATTGTTCCTACTTGGTCAGCCGAGGAGCAAGGGGGGGGGGGGGGGCAAGCGTCTCAACCAAGCAAAGCTCACCATGGGGAAGGTGGCTATACCAACTAGCCTGATGCCCTGCTCCCGCAGTGACGGATAATCGTACTCTGGTTTCTCTTCATAACATACAAGTCTTTCGCCTTTTACTAAAGACTTCCGTGGAGAGCAGCACTAATGAGTTGTTTCTATTATTGGCAGGCTTTACCTTTGCGGGTGAAGCCCTTTCTGTCTGTGCAAAAGAAATCTTGCTACTTTGCAGAGTGACTCCTCTGAGTAGAGTCGCCTTACTTGTTGCGACTGTGCCGATGTTCGAAGCTGGAGTGCAAAGTTGTTGCTTGAATGGTGCTTGCTGGAGCATGCGGGAGTGCAAAGTTATACCATTTAAAAGGGCTGAAGAGTGCTCAGTGCAGCGGGTGGGCGGAGGTGCAACGTGACACTCTGGCCACCTATGGCCATAAAAAGAACACTGCTACAAGTGCGCATTGTGCCAGCAAGGGCCCTCGGACCTGAAACAGTGGACAGTTATCGCTTCTCGGCCTTTTGGCTAAGATCAAGTGTAGTATCTGTTCTTATCAGTTTAATATGTCCTCTATACGAGGACAACATAATAAATGGATTTTTAAGAATAGGAGTTGAAAAAGAAGCTTGCTCCGTTCACTCCAAGCCTCGACCCGGTACTGCAGTGCCGCTGGGAACGGTGCGCTCTCCTCTGCTCTTGTGAAAAAGCAAACAGCGGTGCAGGATGGAAGTTTCAGGGAGCCCAAGATGAAACTTTCTTTTAATCTGCTGAGAAAAGAGAGTGAATGCGAAGTGGACTTTAACACGGCTCTGGGAGCGAGCCGAGTGCGGGCTAACCGGGAGAATTGCTTGAAAGAAACGCGACACCGAATGAGTGGTCAGAACAAAGCCTCAATACGGTGTTCCCGTGGTGTTTGTGGCTGCCTTGTCTTTTGCACAGAGTAAAAGACAAGGCAGCCATCGAATAGATTGTTTCTACTTGGTCAGCCGAGGAGCGGGGGGGGGGGGGGCAAGCGTCTCAACCAAGCAAAGCTCACCAAGTAGGAACAATCGGGCCCTTTTCGATGGCTGCAACACCGGAAAGAGATATTGATGCGAGACCCGATCAAATGCTTTTTCAAAGTCTAAATTTAAGATGACAAGCCGGGTGTTTCTGTCTCTAGCGTAATCAATGATGTCTCGAATCAGTACGAGGCTGTCGGTGAGTTGTCTCCCTGAGATGGCACAAGCTTGGTCTGGGTGAATTACCTCCTCTAAAACAGAGGACATCCGTGTCGCTAAAACCTTGCTAAAAAGTTTACAGTCAAAGTTTAAAAGTGTGATGGGCCTCCAATTCTTTAGGTCAGTCTTATCATTTTTTTTATAAAGTAGAGTCACTATTCCCACTCTAAAACTGTCAGGCAGTCGGTCGAGTTTTTCAAAATCTTTAAAAACATCTAAAATGTCTGATGATAAAAGGTCCCAATAGGTCAGATAGAATTCTGCAGGAAGCCCGTCTAAACCCGGAGCTCGACTTCTCTTAAAACCTGTTAGGCATTTTTTTAACTCTAAAGCAGTAAAATTCTGTGTCAAGTGTGCATTCTCTTTTACGGTTTTGTCAACGAATTTTAAGATTTCTGCCGATGTTTCCAAGTGCACTGGTTTCTCTTTGTACATGTTACTATAAAAGGTATGTACAGTTTCAATCATCTCTTGTGTGGATTTTGTTAAAAACCCATCTTCTCTTTTTAGATTTTGAATACACTCCTTTTTATTTATAACTTTCTTTCTTTTTCACCTTCCTCAATTTCCTGCTCCCTGCTTCTTACAAAAATTCCTTTACTCTTTATTTCTGCTAAAACTGACATTTCCTTTTTGACATCTTTGATTTCTTCTTTAAAGTCTATGCCACACTGATTTAGTTTAAAGTAGCGCTGTAAGCGTTTATGTAGTCCCATCATACATCTATTCTCTTTCAATTTTTTACGTTTACCTTGCTGTTTAAAAAAAGTCTGGGTCGTTTCCTTCACCATTTCCCACCATTGTGCATGTGTTTCGTAGAGGTCTTGAAGGGTCTGCCACTCTTTATAACATTCCCTGTACTGACTGACTATGATTTCATCCTCCAACAGGGAACAGTTGAGTTTCCACAGACCACTTCCTACCGTCACACCAGAAGGGGGTGAAAGGGTGCAGGAGAGCATAAGGTGGTCTGAAAAGAAAACAGGGGTTAATCTAACATCAGTGGGTGGGCAATCTCTAGTAAAGAAATAATCAATGCGAGAGGCTCTGGTGCCATCATGACTAAACCAGGTGAAGCCCTCCTCTCTGGGATGCATGGTTTTAAAACAGTCAGTAAGCTTAAAATCCCTGCATATGCCCTGAAGTAAAATCGAAGTCTTATCCACTTTAAAATCTACCCCTGCTCTTTTTCTATCTTTCCTGCTCAAGATACAGTTAAAATCCCCTCCTACAACTAAAGGTACTTGCCCTAGCATGTAAAGCTGTATATCTTCTAAAAGGTCATACCTTTCATTTTTTCCATTGAAACCATAAATATTTAAGAGGTTAAAGTCTTGCCCCATAAAATTCAAGTGTGCTAAAAGTGCCCGTCCGTCTCTCACCACTGTGCTACCTTTCACCAGAACATGCGGATTTTTAATTAGAATGGCCACACCATCATTTTTATTTTGATTTGAGCCACTCCATATCGATAAATGGGGCCACATTTCCTCCCATTGTCTATGGTTTTTTAAAAAAGGTAGTCCACATATTAAAAACACATCTGATTTTATGGAGTCTAAGAAGAATAAAATACTCTGGGCTCTTGTCTTTGATTTCACACTTCTCACATTTAGTGTTGAGAAGGTGAGAACCATTAAAAGCATAAAGGAAAGTAGGTATGTCATTTTCGTTTTTCTAAGTTATCAAAACAAATTACACACAGGTTATTTCTTGGGAAACTAGCTCTTCCTTCATTTCTTTAGGTGAAAAGTGAGTAGGGTGATCTATATTTCCCTTTCGGACTCTCGGTGTTGGCCTCTGACACAATGTTGCATTTAACTTTGAGTCCCTGGGGGTTGATTGCAGAGCTGAAGTTAAAAAGGAGACCTCATTTGGTGAGTCGGAGGGGAAGACTCTAGGTTCTTCCACTGAAGAACTGTCTGAAAGGGACCTAACCCTTCCCCTCTTCTCTGATACCACTGGGGAATCAGAGGCTCAGATGCCGTCCTCTTCGGCTGCTGACCTTCGGGGAGGTGAGTATCTTCACTAGACTCACCTGTCTGCTCTTCCTCCTCATTTAGCGTAGCTCCACCCTCTGCCTGTGAATTCTCACAGACTTCAACACTGAGTGGTGAGGCCTCTACAGGCCCCTCCCCTTTTTGCTCCTCACTTCCAATCCAAGCTTTTGGCGTGAAGTTTGAATTTATTGGGTCAACCTCTTCACTTTGTTCACCAACTGCCACCTTTGGTCCTTCTCTTTGTTGGCTTGGCTGTGGCTTTACCGTCTTTAATTTGTTGGCAAAAGATTTAGGGCAATCTCTGAAGAGGTGATTTAATTCTCCACAGAGATTACATTTCCTGCCATTTGGACACTCTCCAAAAGTTTGCCCAATTTCTCTGCTCTTCCCACATAACACCTTGGTACAAGCCTCAACCAGGTGCCCATGCTCACCACACTTGCGGCAGAACTTGGGCTGCCCCTGGTAGTGGATGTAACCTCGGTTTTCAAGGTGGCCAGAGTGTCGCCCACCCGCTGCACTGAGCACTCTTCAGCCCTTTTAAATGGTATAACTTTGCACTCCCGCACGCTCCAGCAAGCACCATTCAAGCAACAACTTTGCACTCCAGCTTCGAACATCGGCACAGTCGCAACAAGTAAGGCGACTCTACTCAGAGAAGTCACTCTGCACAGTAAGAAGATTTCTTTTGCACAGACAGAAAGGGCTTCACCCGCAAAGGTAAAGCCTGCCAAAAATAGAAACAACTCATTAGTGCTGCTCTCCACAGAAATCTTTAGTAAAAGGCGAAAGACTTGTACATTATGAAGAGAAACCAGAGTACGATTATCCGTCACTGCGGGAGCAGGGCATCAGGCATAGCCACCTTCCCCATGGTGAGCTTTGCTTGGTTGAGACGCTTGCCCCCCCCCCCCTGCTCCTCGGCTGACCAACTAGGAACAATCGGGCCCTATTCGATGGCTGCCTTGTCTTTTACTCTGTGCAAAAGACAAGGCAGCAACAAAAACACCACGAGAATCCCGTATTGAGGCTTTGTTCTGATCGCTCATTCGGTGTCGCGTTTCTTTCAAGCAATTCTCCCGGTTAGCCCACACTCGGATCGCTCCCATAGCCGTGTTAAAGTCTACTTCGCATTCACTCTCTTTTCTCAGCAGACTCTTGGGATTTTATCTATAAAATGAACTCCTTCACTCAAACTATGTGAAAACTGCTTTGTCCTTAATATTTACCATGTCTAGAAAGATTTAAACAAAAAAAACAACGTTGTACTTTGCAGTAAAAGAAAGAGCAAATCTAAAGTTTCAGGAATCCGAGAATAAGCTTACTTTCATGAGTTCTTCACGATTTCGGATTTTGCTATAAAATGAATTCCTTCACTCAAACTAAATTAAAACTGCTAAACCGCTAATCTGTTATATGTAAGGCAGATGTCAAATTCACCGAAATAGGATCAAAGGGTATTCGGCCAATCGAGCTGTAGCAGCTTCGGTAAAAGAGTATAAGTTGAAGAGTTTGTGAATAAAGGTGTGCGCACACATAGTGTGCTGTACGAAAATAGGCAGGGAGCAATGCCGGCTGGGGTATATGTTCTTGTATGTTGTCTGACTGTTTGATTTGAATGTGTTGTGTAAGTGTCCTGTTGAATGTTACATGTTTGGGCTTTGACACGCTTCACTGTGGTTGTTAACTGTGTGGTGTGTCCTGAAATGTTATATGTTTGGGCTGTGTGACATGCTTAATGCTTGTCAGTAGCTACCCACTTATTCATATATAGCAACTGACAACATAAGAAGTCCGGACATACTTTGATAGTAGTTGTAGAAGTATCCTTATTGATAATAGATCACTAATTCATAGTGATAGAACAGTAGATGAACAGGTGCTTGCACATGTCTAACGAAAATAAAATGGGTGTATGATTGCTGACGGCAATACTGCCAAACTTATGAGTTCTTGTGGCAAACTTGATTCAGTGTCTTGACGTGTATACGCTGTTTCGCTGACTTGATTGTCACAAGAAACAAAGTGTGTTTGATAAGATCCGACTATTTTATTACGGGAGGATCAGTATGTATGGATTCTGATGTGACTGATAAACCCATTCGTATCTTAAGCATAATCTAATACGTGAGACAACGCCCTGGCAGACGATAAAAAAAAAAAAAGAGAGAGAGCGGTTTTGTGTCCCCACAGTCCATAATGTAGAAAAGAGAGAAAAAAGCTTTTCTGATTTGGTGTGTGTGCTCATAGTGCAGAGTGTAGAGAAAAGAAAGCCGTTTTGGTGTCACGGGTGTTGTGACTTACACACACACATTTCTAAAGTGAGAAAGGAAATTATTTTAGAGGAAGCACTAGAGTTTAGATCCCACATTTGTTGATAGGCATTCATTTATTTCCTCACTTCTGATGAAGTTTCAACAATAAACAACAAACTTTGTATTATGAGAAAGAACCAGACTCATTCTTCAGGAATCCGAAAATAAGCTCTATTTTATGAGTTATGCACGAATTTGGATTCTCCTATAAAACGAATTCATTAACTCTAACCAAGTTAAGACTGCTTTGTCCTTCATATTTATTCATGTCTAATCAAGTTTCAACGATAAACAACGTTGTACTTTGTAGAATGAGAAAGAACTTCTTCAGCAATAAGCATCTCTCGACATATGACGAAATACAGATTTTGCTATGAAATTAATTCCTTCTATCAGCCTGACTTAAAACTGTTTGTCCTCCTTATTTATCCACTTCAAATCAAGTTTCAACAATTAAAAAAAATTTGTAGTTTGAGAAAGAACAACTTAATCTTCAGCAATCAGTATAAAAAGAGGTGCAAATGCCAACCATACATACCTAAAAGGTGGAGCGGAAGTATTCAGCTGCAAGTAGGTGTGAATGTTCGACCATAATTTGTAAAAAGCGGGTAAGAAAAGGTTCGAATGCCCGACTATATATTAACAAAAGCGGGAGGAGAGGTCTTCGGATGAGAGTGGGTGAGAATTTCCAACCATAATCTATAAAATACGGTGAAAAAAAAATATGTGAATGCATCATAGAACACTAAAAGCGGAAGTGTTCGGCTGCAAGAAGGTGTGAATGTCCGACTATATTTGGTGAAAAGCAGGTGAAGCAAGGTCTGAATGCCCAACCTTACATCATCAAAAGCGAGATCAGAGGTGTTTGGCTGCAAGAAGGCCATAGTTTGCCAAAAGCGGGTAAGGTGCTAATGACCGACTAAATATCAACAAAAGTGGGGGCGGAGGTCTTCGGATGCAAGTGGGTGTGAATATCCCACCATACAAGTATGGTGGAGAGGAAGCTGTGAATGGCCGACCATAGTAAAAGGCGGGTGAGAGAAGGTGCGAATGTCAAACCATACATAATCAAAACAGGGAGCGGAGGTGTAAGAAGGTGTGAATGTCCAACCATAGTTGGTAAAAAGCGGGTAAGAAAAGGTTAAAATACCCGACTGTACACAATCAATAGCGGGAGCGGAGTTGTTCGGCTACTAAAAGGTGTGAAAGTCCGACCATGGTTTGTAAAAAGCGGGTAAGAAAAGGTGCGAATGCCCGACAATGTATGATCAAAAGAGGGAGTGGAGGTTTTCGGCTGCAAGAAGGTCTGAATGTCCAACCATAATTTGTAAAAACCGGGGAAGAAAAGGCTCGAAAGCCCGACTATACACCATCAAAAGTGGGAGCGGAGGTGTTCCGCTGTAAGACGGTGTGAATGTCCGACCATAGATGGTAAAAAGCGGGTAAGAAAAGGTTAAATTACCCGACTGTACACAATCAAAAGAGGGAGCGGAGTTGTTCAGCTAAGAGAAGGTGTGAAAGTCCGACCTTGGTTTGTAAAAAGCGGGTAAGAAAAGGTTCGTATGCCCGAATATACACCATCAAAAGCGGAAGCGGAGGTGTTCGGCTGCAAGATATTGTGAACGTCCTACCAAAGTTTGTAAAAAGCAGTTAAGAAAAGGTTCGAATATCTAACCAAACATAATCAAAAGCGGGAGCAGAGCTGTTCGACTGGAAGTAGGTGTGAATGTCAGATCATAATTTGCAAAAAGCTGATGAGAAAGGGTGAGAATGCCCGACTATACACCATCAAATGCGGTAGCGGAGTTGTTCGGCTGTGAGTAGGTGTGAATCTCCAACCATAATTGCTGAAAAATGTGTTAGGAAAGGTAAAAATGCCGGTCCATACATAATCAAAATCGGGAGAGGTGGTGTTCAGCTGCAAGAAGGTCTAAATGTCCATCAATAATTGCTAGAAAACATGAAAGAAAATTTTCGAAAATCAAACCACACATGATCATAAGTGGGAGAGGAGGTGTTCAGCTGCAAGAAGGTGTGAATGTCCACCCATAAAACCTGAAAAATGGGTAAAAAAAAGGTGCGAATGCCCAACCATACATCATCAAAAGCAGGAGTGCATGTGTTCGGCTACAAGAAGGTGTGAACGTCCAACCAAAGTTTGTAAAAAGCAGTTAAGAAAAGGTTCGAATATCCAACCATACATAATCAAAAGCGGGAGCAGAGCTGTTCGACAGCAAGTAGGTGTGAATGTCAGATCATAATTTGCAAAAAGCTGATGAGAAAGGGTGAGAATGCCTGACTATACACCATCAAATGCGGTAGCGGAGTTGTTCGGCTGTGAGTAGGTGTGAATCTCCAACCATAATTGCTGAAAAATGTGTTAGAAAAGGTAAAAATGCCGGTCCATACATAATCAAAATCGGGAGAGGTACAAATCAGTTTTAACATAGTTTGAGTGAAGTAATGCATTTTATAAGCAAAATCCCAAGTCATGCAGAACTCACGAAATGCTTTTTCTCGCTTTTCACTGCTTTTTACAAACTTTGGTCGGACGTTCACACCTTCTTGCAACCGAACACCTCCGCTTCCGCTTTTGATGATGTATATTCGGGCATTCGAACCTTTTTTTACCCGCTTTTTACAAACCATTGTCGGACTTTCACACCTTCTTGCAGCCGAACACCACCTCTCCCGCTTTTGATGATGTATGGTCCAGTATTCTTACCTTCTCTAACACATTTTTCAGCAATTATGGTCGGACATTCACACCTACTCACAGCTGGACACCTCCGCTCCCGCTTTTGATCATACAATGTCGGGACATCGCTCCTTGTCTTACCAGCTTTTTACAAACTTTAGTCGAACATTCACACCTTCTTGCAGCTGAACACCTCCGCTCCCGCTTTTGATGATGTATAGTCGGGCTTTCGAGCCTTTTCTTACCCGGTTTTTACAAATAATGTATGGACATTCAGACCTTGCAGCCGAACACCTCCGCTCTCTCTTTTGATCATACATTGTTGGGCATTCGCACCTTGTCTTACCCGCTTTTTACAAACTATAGTCAGACATTCACACCTTGCAGCTGAACCTCCGCTCCCTGTTTTGATCACGTATGGTCTGGCAATACTACCTTTTCTTCCCCCGTTTGTGAGTAATTATGGCTGGACATTCACACCTACTTGCAGTGGAACAGCTCTGCTCCCGCTTTTGATTATGTTTGGTTGGATATTCGAACCTTTTCTTAACTGCTTTTTACAAACCATGGTCGGACTTTCACACCTTCTTGTAGCCGAACAACTCCGCTCCCGCTTTTGATTGTGTACAGTCGGGTATTTTAACCTTTTCTTACCCGCTTTTTACCAACTATGGTCGGACATTCACACCGTCTTACAGCGGAACACCTCCGCTCCCGCTTTTTATGGTGTATAGTCGGGCATTCGAACCTTTTCTTACCCGCTATTTACAAACTATGGTAGGACATTCAAACCTTCGTGTATCCAAAAACCTCCGCTCTCTCTTTTGATCATACATTGTCGGACATTCGCACCTTTTCTTACCCGCTTTTTACAAACCATGGTCGGACTGTCACACCTTCTTGTAGCCGAACACATCCGCTCCCGCTATTGATTGTGTACAGTCGGGTATTTTAACCTTTTCTTACCCGCTTTTTACCAAGTATGGTCGGACATTCACACCTTCGTACAGCGGAACACCTCCGCTCCCTCTTTTGATGGTGTATGTTCGGGCATTCAAACCTTTTCTTACCCGCTTTTTCCAAACTATGGTCGGCTATTCACAGCTTCCTCTCCACCATACTTGTATGGTGGGATATTCACACCCACTTGCATCCGAAAACCTCCGCCCCAAATTTTGTTGATATTTAGTCGGACATTCGCACCTTACCCGCATTTGGCAAACTATGGCCTTCTTGCAGCCAAACAACTCTGATCTTGCTTTTGATGATGTAAGGTTGGGCATTCAGACCTTGCTTCACCTGCTTTTCACCAAATATAGTCGGACATTCACACCTTCTTGCAGCCGAACACTTCGGCTCCACCTTTTAGTGTTCTATCACACCTTTTTTTCACCGCATTTTATACATTATGGTTGGAAATTTTCAACCACTTTCATCCGAAGACCTCTCCTCCCGCTTTTGTTAATATATTTGAACTTTAGTTTGACATTCAAACCTTCTTGCAGCTGAACCACCTCCGCTCCCTGTTTTGATCATATATGGTCTGGCAATACTACCTTTTCTTACCCGTTTGTGAGTAATTATGGCTGGACATTCACACCTACTTGCAGCCGAACACAACCTCTCTCGCTTTTGATGATGTATGGACCGGCATTTTTACCTTTTCTAACACATTTTTCAGCAATTATGGTCGGAGATTCACACCTACTTGCAGCCGAACACAACCTCTCTCGCTTTTGATGATGTATGGACCGGCATTTTTACCTTTTCTAACACATTTTTCAGCAATTATGATCTGACATTCACACCTACTTGCAGTCGAACAGCTCTGCTCCCGCTTTTGATTATGTTTGGTTGGATATTCGATCCTTTTCTTAACTTCTTTTTACATATTTTGGTTGGACGTTCACACCTTCTTGTAGCCGAACACTTCCAATCCTGCTTTTGATGTATGGTTGGGCATTCACACCTTTTTTTTGCCCATTTTTCAGGAATTATGGGTGGACATTCACACCTTGCAGCTGAATACCTCCTATCCCACTTATGATCATGTGCGGTTTGATTTTCGAAAAGTTTATTTCATGTTTTCTAGCAATTATTGATGGACATGTAGACCTTCTTGCAGCTGAACACCTCCGCTCCCGCTTTTGATCATAAATTGTCAGGCATTCGCACCTTGTCTTACCCACTTTTTACAAACTTTAGTCGAACAGTCACACCTTTTTGCAGCCGAACACCACCTCTACCGCTTTTGATGATGTATGGCCCAGCATTCTTACCTTTTCTAACACATTCTTCAGCAATTATGGTCGGACATTCACACCTACTCAGAGCCGAACACCTCCACTCCCGCATTTGATGGTCTATAGTCGGGCATTCTACAGCGGAAAAGACTCATTCTTATGTTTGGTTAGATATTCGAACCTTTTCTTAACTGCTTTTTACAAACTTTGGTCGGACGTTCACAATATCTTGCAGCCGAACACCTCCGCTTCCGCTTTTGATGGTGTATATTCGGGCATACGAACCTTTTCTTACCCGCTTTTTACAAACCAAGGTCGGACTTTCACACCTTCTCTTAGCTGAACAACTCCGCTCCCTCTTTTGATTGTGTACAGTCGGGTAATTTAACCTTTTCTTACCCGCTTTTTACCATCTATGGTCGGACATTCACACCGTCTTACAGCGGAACACCTCCGCTCCCTCTTTTGATGATGTATGGTTAGGCATTCGCACCTTTTCTTACCCATTTTTCAGTAATTATGGGTAGACATTCACACCTTCTTGCAGCTGAACACCTCCTCTCCCGCTTATGATTATGTGCAGTTTGATATTCAAAAACTTTCGTTCATGTTTTCTAGCAATTATTGATGGACATTCAGACCGTCTTGCAGCTGAACACCTCCGCTCCCTCCTTTGATGGTGTATGTTCGGGCATTCGAACCTTTTCTTACCCGCTTTTTACAAACTATGGTCAGACATTCAAACCTTCTTGTAGCCGAACACATCCACTCCTGCTTTTGATGATGGGTATTCAAACCTACTTGTTGCCCGCTTTTCATTAATTATGGGTGGACATACACACCTTGTCGCAGCCAAACACCTCCGCTCCCTGTTAGGATCATGTATGGTTGGGCATTCGTACCTTTTCTCACCCATTTTTCAGTAATTATGGGTGGACATTCACAACTTCTTGCATTTGAACACCTCCTCTCCCGCTTATGATCATGTGCGGTTTGATATTCGAAAATTCTCTTCCATGTTTTCTAGCAATTATTGATGGACATTCAGACCTTCTTGCAGCTGAACACCTCCGCTCCAGCTGTTGATGGTGTATAGTCGGGCTTTCGAGCCTTTTCTTCCCCGATTTTTACAAATTATGGATGGACATTCAGACCTTCTTTCAGCCGAAAACCTCCGCTCCCTCTTTTGATCATACATTGTCGGGCATTCGCACCTTTTCTTACCCGCTTTTTACAAACCATGGTCGGACTTTCACACCTTTTAGTAGCGGAACAACTCTGCTCCCGCTATTGATTGTGTACAATAGGGTATTTTAACCTTTTCTTACCTGCTTTTTGCCAATTATGGTTGGACATTCACACCTTCTTACAGCGGAACACCTCCGCTCCCTCCTTTGATGGTGTATGTTCGGGCATTCGAACCTTTTCTTACCCTCTTTTTACAAACTATGGTCAGACATTCAAACCTTCTTGTAGCCGAACACATCCACTCCTGCTTTTGATGATGGGTATTCAAACCTACTTGTTGCCCGCTTTTCATTAATTATGGGTGGACATACACACCTTGTCGCAGCCAAACACCTCCGCTCCCTGTTAGGATCATGTATGGTTGGGCATTCGTACCTTTTCTTACCCATTTTGCAGTAATTATGGGTGGACATTCACACCTTCTTGCATTTGAACACCTCCTCTCCCGCTTATGATCATGTGCGGCTTGATATTCGAAAATTCTCTTCCATGTTTTCTAGCAATTATTGATGGACATTCAGACCTTCTTGCAGCGGAACACCTCCGCTCCCTCTTTTGATGATGTATGGTTAGGCATTCGCACCTTTTCTTACCCATTTTTCAGTAATTATGGGTAGACATTCACACCTTCTTGCAGCTGAACACCTCCTCTCCCGCTTATGATCATGTGCAGTTTGATATTCGAAAATTTTCTTACATGTTTTCTAGCAATTATTGATGGACATTCAGACCGTCTTGCAGCTGAAAACCTCCGCTCCCACTTTTGATGGTGTATAGTCGGGCTTTCGAGCCTTTTCTTCCCCGGTTTTTACAAATTATGGTTGGACATTCAGACCTTCTTGCAGCCGAAAACCTCCACTCCCTCTTTTGATCATACATTGTCGGGCATTCGCACCTTTTCTTACCCGCTTTTTACAAACCATGGTCGGACTTTCACACCTTTTAGTAGCCGAACAACTCAGCTCCCGCTATTGATTGTGTACAGTCGGGTATTTTAACCTTTTCTTACCCGCTTTTTACCAACTATGGTTGGACATTCACACCTTCTTACAGCAGAACACCTCCGCTACCTGTTTTGATTATGTATGGTTTGACATTCGCACCTTCTCTCACCCGCCTTTTACTATGGTCGGCCATTCACAGCTTCCTCTCCACCATACTTGTATGGTGGGATATTCACACCCACTTGCATCCGAAGACCTCCGCCCCCACTTTTGTTGATATTTAGTCGGTCATTCGCACCTTACCCGCTTTTGGCAAACTATGGCCTTCTTGCAGCCAAACACCTCTGATCTCGCTTTTGATGATGTAAGGTTGGGCATTCAGACCTTGCTTCACCTGCTTTTCACCAAATATAGTCGGACATTCACACCTTCTTGCAGCCGAACACTTCCGCTTTTAGTGTTCTATGAGGCATTCACATATTTTTTTTCACCGTATTTTATAGATTATGGTTGGAAATTCTCACCCACTCTCATCCGAAGACCTCTCCTCCCGCTTTTGTTAATATATAGTCGGGCATTCGAACCTTTTCTTATCCGCTTTTTACAAATTATGGTCGAAAATTCACACCTACTTGCAGCTGAATACTTCCGCTCCACCTTTTAGGTATGTATGGTTGGCATTTGCACCTCTTTTTATACTGATTGCTGAAGATTAAGTTGTTCTTTCTCAAACTACAAATTTTTTTTAATTGTTGAAACTTGATTTGAAGTGGATAAATAAGGAGGACAAACAGTTTTGATTTTTATAGCAAAATCTGTATTTCGTCATATGTCGAGAGATGCTTATTGCTGAAGAAGTTCTTTCTCATTCTACAAAGTACAACGTTGTTTATCGTTGAAACTTGATTAGACATGAATAAATATGAAGGACAAAGCAGTCTTAACTTGGTTTGAGTTAATGAATTCGTTTTATAGGAGAATCCGAATTCGTGCATAACTCATAAAATAGAGCTTATTTTCGGATTCCTGAAGAATGAGTCTGGTTCTTTCTCATAATACAAAGTTTGTTGTTGAAACTTCATCAGAAGTGAAGAAATAAATGAATGCCTATCAACAAATGTGGGATCTAAACTCTAGTGCTTCCTCTAAAATAATTTCCTTTCTCAATTTAGAAATGTGTGTGTGTAAGTCACAACACCCGTGACACCAAAACGGCTTTCTTTTCTCTACACTCTGCACTATGAGCACACACACCAAATCAGAAAGGCTTTTTTCTCTCTTTTCTACATTATGGACTGTGGGGACACAAAACCGCTCTCTCTCTTTTTTTTTTTTATCGTGTGCCAGGGCGTTGTCTCACGTATTAGATTATGCTTAAGATACGAATGGGTTTATCAGTCACATCAGAATCCATACATACTGATCCTCCCGTAATAAAATGGTCGGATCTTATCAAACACACTTTGTTTCTTGTGACAATCAAGTCAGCGAAACAGCGTATACACGTCAAGACACTGAATCAAGTTTGCCACAAGAACTCATAAGTTTGGCAGTATTGCTCTGCCGTCAGCAATCATACACCCATTTTATTTTCGTGAGACATGTGCAAGCACCTGTTCATCTACTGTTCTATCACTATGAATTAGTGATCTATTATCAATAAGGATACTTCTACAACTACTATCAAAGTATGTCCGGACTTCTTATGTTGTCAGTTGCTATATATGAATAAGTGGGTAGCTACTGACAAGCATTAAGCATGTCACACAGCCCAAACATATAACATTTCAGGACACACCACACAGTTAACAACCACAGTGAAGCGTGTCAAAGCCCAAACCTTGCTCCTCGGCTGACCAAGTAGGAACAATCGGGCCCTATTCGATGGCTGCCTTGTCTTTTACTCTATGCAAAAGACAAGGCAGCAACAAAAACACCACGAGAATCCCATATTGAGGCTTTGTTCTGATCGCTCATTCGGTGTCGCGTTTCTTTCAAGCAATTCTCCCGGTTAGCCGACACTCGGCTCGCTCCCATAGCCGTGTTAAAGTCTACTTTGCATTCACTCTCTTTTCTCTGCAGACTCTTGGGATTTTATCTATAAAATGAATTCCTTCACTCAAACTATGTTAAAACTGCTTTGTCGTTCATATTTACCATGTCTAGAAAGATTTAAACAAAAAAAACAACGTTGTACTTTGCAGTAAAAGAAAGAGCAAATCTAAAGTTTCAGGAATCCGAGAATAAGCTTACTTTCATGAGTGCTTCACGATTTCGGATTTTGCTATAAAATGAATTCCTTCACTCAAACTAAATTAAAACTGCTAAACCGCTAATCTGTTACATGTAAGGCAGATGTCAAATTCACCGAAATAGGATCTAAGGGTATTCGGCCAATCGAGCTGTAGCAGCTTCGGTAAAAGAGTATAAGTTGAAGAGTTTGTGAATAAAGGTGTGCGCACACATAGTGAGCTGTAGGAAAATAGGCAGGGAGCAATGCCGGCTGGGGTATATGTTCTTGTATGTTGTCTGACTGTTTGATTTGAATGTGTTGTGTAAGTGTCCTGTTGAATGTTTGGGCTTTGACACTTCACTGTGGTTGTTAACTGTGTGGTGTGTCCTGAAATGTTATATGTTTGGGCTGTGTGACATGCTTAATGCTTGTCAGTAGCTACCCACT
Source organism: Leuresthes tenuis (assembly GCF_036924035.1). Lineage (NCBI taxonomy): Eukaryota > Metazoa > Chordata > Actinopteri > Atheriniformes > Atherinopsidae > Leuresthes > Leuresthes tenuis. The sequence goes on along the minus strand of NW_027325529.1, from coordinate 27,547 downwards.
TATTCATATATAGCAACTGACAACATAAGAAGTCTGGACATACTTTGATAGTAGTTGTAGAAGTATCCTTATTGATAATAGATAAACTAATTCATAGTGATAGAACAGTAGATGAACAGGTGCCTGCACGTCTCACGAAAATAAAATGGGTGTATGATTGCTGACGGCAGAGCAATACTGCCAAACTTATGAGTTCTTGTGGCAAACTTGATTCAGTGTCTTGACGTGTATACGCTGTTTCGCTGACTTGATTGTCACAAGAAACAAAGTGTGTTTGATAAAATCCGACCATTTTATTACGGGAGGATCAGTATGTATGGATTCTGATGTGACTGATAAACCCATTCGTATCTTAAGCATAATCTAATACGTGAGACAACGCCCTGGCACACAATCAAAAAAAAAAAGAGAGAGCGGTTTTGTGTCCCCACAGTCCATAATGTAGAAAAGAGAGAAAAAAGCCTTTCTGATTTGGTGTGTGTGCTCATAGTGCAGAGTGTAGAGAAAAGAGAGAAAAGAAAGCCGTTTTGGTGTCACGGGTGTTGTGACTTACACACACACATTTCTGAATTGAGAAAAGAAATTATTTTAGAGGAAGCAGTAGAGTTTAGATCCCACATTTGTTGATAGGCATTCATTTATTTCTTCGCTTCTGATGAAGTTTCAACAATAAACAACAAACTTTGTATTATGAGAAAGAACCAGACTCATTCTTCAGGAATCCGAAAATAAGCACGAATTCGGATTCTCCTATAAAACGAATTAATTAACTCAAACCAAGTTAAGACTGCTTTGTCCTTCATATTTATTCATGTCTAATCAAGTTTCATCGATAAACAACGTACTTTGTAGAATGTGAAAGAACTTCTTCAGCAATAAGCATCTCTCGACATATGACGAAATACAGATTTTGTTATAAAATTAATTTCTTCTATCAGCGTGACTTAAAACTGTTTGTCCTCCTTATTTATCCACTTCAAATCAAGTTTCAACAATTAAAAAAAAATTGTAGTTTGAGAAAGAACAACTTAATCTTCAGCAATCAGTATAAAAAGAGGGTAACAAAAGGTGCAAATGCCAACTATACATCACTAAAAGGTGGAGCGGAAGTATTCAGCTGCAAGTAGGTGTGAATGTTCGACCATAATTTGTAAAAAGTGGGTAAGAAAAGGTTCGAATGCCCGACTAAATATTAACAAAAGCGGGAGGAGAGGTCTTCGGATGAGAGTGGGTGAGAATTTCCTACCATACAAGTATGGTGGAGAGGAAGCTGTGATTGGCCGACAATAGTAAAAAGCAGGTGAGAAAAGGTGCGAATGTCAAAACATACATGATCAAAACAGGGAGCGGAGGTGTTTGGCTGCGACAAGGTGTGAATGTCCACCCATAATTAATGAAAAACGGGCAACAAGTAGGTTCGAATGCCCAACCATACATCATCAAAAGCAGGAGTGGATGTGTTCGGCTTCAAGAAGGTATGAATGTCCATCAATAATTGCTATAAAACATGAAAGAAAATTTTCGAATATCAAACCGCACATAATCATAAGCGGGAGAGGAGGTGTTCCGCTGCAAGAAGGTGTGAATATCCACCCATAATTACTGAAAAATGGGTAAGAAAAGGTGCGAATGCCCAACCATACATCATCAAAAGCAGGAGTGGATGTGTTCGGCTACAAGAAGGTTTGAATGTCCGACCATAGTTTGTAAAAAGCGGGTAAGAACAGGTTTGTATGCCCGACTGTACACCATCAAATGCGGGAGCGGAGGTGTTCGGCTGTGAGTAGGTGTGAATCTCCAACCATAATTGCTGAAAAATGTGTTAGAAAAGGTAAGAATGCCGGTCCATACATCATCAAAAGCAGGAGAGGTGGTGTTCGGCTGCAAGTAGGTGTGAATGTCCAGCCATAATTACTCACAAATGGGTAAGAAAAGGTAGTATTGCCAGACCATACATGATCAAAACAGGGAGCGGAGGTGGTTAAGCTGCAAGAAGGTGTTAATGTCCGACTAAAGTTCAAATATATTAACAAAAGCGGGAGGAGAGGTCTTCGGATGAGAGTGGTTGAAAATTTCCGACCATAATGTATAAAATGCGGTGAAAAAAAGGTGTGATAGAACACTAAAAGGTGGAGCGGAAGTGTTCGGCTGCAAGAAGGTGTGAATGTCCGACTATATTTGGTGAAAAGCAGGTGAAGCAAGGTCTGAATGCCCAACCTTACATCATCAAAAGCGAGATCAGAGGTGTTTGGCTGCAAGAAGGCCATAGTTTGCCAAAAGCGGGTAAGGTGCGAATGTCCGACTAAATATCAACAAAATTTGGGGCGGAGGTCTTCGGATGCAAGTGGGTGTGAATATCCCACCATACAAGTATGGTGGAGAGGAAGCTGTGAATAGCCGACCATAGTTTGGAAAAAGCGGGTAAGAAAAGGTTTGAATGCCCGAACATACACCATCAAAAGAGGGAGCGGAGGTGTTCCGCTGTACGAAGGTGTGAATGTCCGACCATACTTGGTAAAAAGCGGGTAAGAAAAGGTTAAAATACCCGACTGTACACAATCAATAGCGGGAGCGGATGTGTTCGGCTACAAGAAGATGTGACAGTCCGACCATGGTTTGTAAAAAGCGGGTAAGAAAAGGTGCGAATGTCCGACAATGTATGATCAAAAGAGAGAGCGGAGGTTTTCGGATACAAGAAGGTTTGAATGTCCCACCATAGTTTGTAAAAAGCGGGTAAGAAAAGGTTCGAATGCCCGACTATACACCATCAAAAGCGGGAGCAGAGGTGTTCCGCTGTAAGACGGTGTGAATGTCCGACCATAGTTGGTAAAAAGCGGGTAAGAAAAGGTTAAATTACCCGACTGTACACAATCAAAAGAGGGAGCGGAGTTGTTCAGCTAAGAGAAGGTGTGAAAGTCCGACCTTGGTTTGTAAAAAGCGGGTAAGAAAAGGTTCGTATGCCCGAATATACACCATCAAAAGCGGAAGCGGAGGTGTTCGGCTGCAAGATATTGTGAACGTCCGACCAAAGTTTGTAAAAAGCAGTTAAGAAAAGGTTCAAATATCTAACCAAACATAATCAAAAGCGGGAGCAGAGCAGTTCGACTGGAAGTAGGTGTGAATGTCACTTCATAATTTGCAAAAAGCTGATGAGAAAGGGTGAGAATGCCCGACTATACACCATCAAATGCGGTAGCGGAGTTATTTGGCTGTGAGTAGGTGTGAATCTCCAACCATAATTGCTGAAAAATGTGTTAGAAAAGGTAAAAATGCCGGTCCATACATCATCAAAATCGGGAGAGGTGGTGTTCAGCTGCAAGAAGGTCTAAATGTCCATCAATAATTGCTAGAAAACATGAAAGAAAATTTTCGAAAATCAAACCACACATGATCATAAGTGGGAGAGGAGGTGTTCAGCTGCAAGAAGGTGTGAATGTCCACCCATAATACCTGAAAAATGGGTAAAAAAAAGGTGCGAATGCCCAACCATACATCATCAAAAGCAGGAGTGCATGTGTTCGGCTACAAGAAGGTGTGAACGTCCAACCAAAGTTTGTAAAAAGCAGTTAAGAAAAGGTTCGAATATCCAACCATACATAATCAAAAGCGGGAGCAGAGCTGTTCGACTGCAAGTAGGTGTGAATGTCAGATCATAATTTGCAAAAAGCTGATGAGAAAGGGTGAGAATGCCCGACTATACATCATCAAATGCGGGAGCGGAGTTGTTCGGCTGTGAGTAGGTGTGAATCTCCGACCATAATTGCTGAAAAATGTGTTAGAAAAGGTAAAAATGCCGGTCCATACATCATCAAATGCGAGAGAGGTTGTGTTCGGCTGCAAGTAGGTGTGAATGTCCAGCCATAATTACTCACAAACGGGTAAGAAAAGGTAGTAGCCAGACCATATATGATCAAAACAGGGAGCGGAGGTGGTTCAGCTGCAAGAAGGTTTGAATGTCAAACTAAAGTTCAAATATATTAACAAAAGTGGGAGGAGAGGTCTTCGGATGAGAGTGGTTGAAAATTTCCAACCATAATGTATAAAATGCGGTGAAAAAAAAGGTGTGATAGAACACTAAAAGGTGGAGCGGAAGTGTTCGGCTGCAAGAAGGTGTGAATGTCCGACTATATTTGGTGAAAAGCAGGTGAAGCAAGGTCTGAATGCCCAACCTTACATCATCAAAAGCAAGATCAGAGTTGTTTGGCTGCAAGAAGGCCATAGTTTGCCAAAAGCGGGTAAGGTGCGAATGTCCGACTAAATATCAACAAAATTTGGGGCGGAGGTCTTCGGATGCAAGTGGGTGTGAATATCCCACCATACAAGTATGGTGGAGAGGAAGCTGTGAATAGCCGACCATAGTTTGGAAAAAGCGGGTAAGAAAAGGTTGGAATGCCCGAACATACACCATCAAAAGAGGGAGCGGAGGTGTTCCGCTGTACGAAGGTGTGAATGTCCGACCATACTTGGTAAAAAGCGGGTAAGAAAAGGTTAAAATTCCCGACTGTACACAATCAATAGCGGGAGCGGATGTGTTCGGTTACAAGAAGGTGTGACAGTCCGACCATGGTTTGTAAAAAGCGGGTAAGAAAAGGTGCGAATGTCCGACAATGTATGATCAAAAGAGAGAGCGGAGTTTTTGGATACACGAAGGTTTGAATGTTGTACCATAGTTTGTAAATAGCGGGTAAGAAAAGGTTCGAATGCCCGACTATACACCATAAAAAGCGGGAGTGGAGGTGTTCCGCTGTAAGACGGTGTGAATGTCCGACCATAGTTGGTAAAAAGCGGGTAAGAAAAGGTTAAAATACCCGACTGTACACAATCAAAAGCGGGAGCGGAGTTGTTCGGCTACAAGAAGGTGTGAAAGTCCGACCATGGTTTGTAAAAAGCAGTTAAGAAAAGGTTCGAATATCCAAACCAAACATAATCAAAAGCGGTAGCAGAGCAGTTCGACTGCAAGTAGGTGTGAATGTCCAGCCATAATTACTCACAAACGGGGGAAGAAAAGGTAGTATTGCCAGACCATACATGATCAAAACAGGGAGCGGAGGTTCAGCTGCAAGGTGTGAATGTGTGAACTATAGTTTGTAAAAAGCGGGTAAGACAAGGTGCGAATGCCCAACAATGTATGATCAAAAGAGAGAGCGGAGGTGTTCGGCTGCAAGGTCTGAATGTCCAACCATAATTTGTAAAAACCGGGTAAGAAAAGGCTCGAAAGCCCGACTATACATCATCAAAAGCGGGAGCGGAGGTGTTCAGCTGCAAGAAGGTGTGAATGTTCGACTAAAGTTTGTAAAAAGCTGGTAAGACAAGGAGCGATGTCCCGACATTGTATGATCAAAAGCGGGAGCGGAGGTGTCCAGCTGTGAGTAGGTGTGATTGTCCGACCATAATTGCTGAAAAATGTGTTAGAAAAGGTAAGAATACTGGACCATACATCATCAAAAGCGGGAGAGGTGGTGTTCGGCTGCAAGAAGGTGTGAAAGTCCGACAATGGTTTGTAAAAAGCGGGTAATAAAAGGTTCGAATGCCCGAATATACATCATCAAAATTGGAAGCGGAGGTGTTCGGATGCAAGAAGGTGTGAACGTCCAACCAAAGTTTGTAAAAAGCAGTGAAAAGCGAGAAAAAGCATTTCGTGAGTTCCGCATGATTTGGGATTTTGCTTATAAAATGCATTACTTCACTCAAACTATGTTAAAACTGATTTGTCCTTCATATTTACCATGTCTAGAAATATTTAAACAAAAAAACAACGTTGTACTTTGCAGTAAAAGAAAGAGCAAATCTAAAGTTTCAGGAATCCGAGTATAAGCCTGCTTTCATGAGTTCTGCACGATTTCGGATTTTGCTATAAAATGAATTGCTTTGCTCAAACCAAGTTAAAACTGCTTTGTCCTTCCATATTCATCAATGTCTAGATCGACTTCAACAAAGAAAAACATTGGACTTTGCAGTAGAAGAAGTTGAAATCCATCTACACATTGATAAATATGAAGGAAAAAGCAGTTCCCACTTGCCCATAAGAAAATAAGCTTATTCTCGGATTCCTGATCCTTCAGTGTTGCTCTTTCTTCTACTGCAAAATACAATGTTGTTCTTTGTTGAAGTCGATCTAGACATTGATAAATATGAAGGAAAAAGCAGTTTTAACTTGGTTTGAGTGAATGAATTCATTTTATACATAAAATCCGAAATCGTGCAGAACTCATGAAAATAAGCTTATTCTCGGATTCCTAAAACTTTTGATTGGCTCTTTCTTTTACTGCAAAGTACAACGTTGTTTTTTTGTTTAAATCTTTCGAGACATTGATAAATATGAAGGTAAAAGCCGTTTTAACATAGTTTGAGTGAAGGAATTGATTTTATAGATAAAATCCCAAATCATGCAGAACTCCTCAAAAGGGGCGTATGGCTTAATCACAAGTGTGGTTCTTTCTCATTCAGGGTAGTATGAGGAAGTTTATGCTTGAAATATATGTAGAAATGGGTACATATGAAGGACAAAGCAGTGTTAACTTAGTTTGAGTGAAGGAATTCATTTTATACATAAAATCCCAAATCATGCAGAACGTATGAAAAGAAGCTTATTCTCGGATTCCTGATCCTTCAGTTTTGCTCTTTCTTCTACTGCAAAATACAATGTTGTTCTTTGTTGAAGTCGATCTAGACATTGATAAATATGAAGGAAAAAGCAGTTTTAACTTGGTTTGAGTGAATGAATTCATTTTATACATAAAATCCGAAATCGTGCAGAACTCATGAAAATAAGCTTATTCTCGGATTCCTAAAACTTTTGATTTGCTCTTTCTTTTATTGCAAAGTACAACGTCGCTCCCGCATTTGATCATAAATTGTCAGGCATTCGCACCTTGTCTTACCCACTTTTTACAAACTTTAGTCGAACAGTCACACCTTTTTGCAGCCGAACACCACCTCTACCGCTTTTGATGATGTATGGCCCAGCATTCTTACCTTTTCTAACACATTCTTCAGCAATTATGGTCGGACATTCACACCTACTCAGAGCCGAACACCTCCGCTCCCGCATTTGATGGTCTATAGTCGGGCATTCTACAGCGGAAAAGACTCATTCTTATGTTTGGTTAGATATTCGAACCTTTTCTTAACTGCTTTTTACAAACTTTGGTCGGACGTTCACAATATCTTGCAGCCGAACACCTCCGCTTCCGCTTTTGATGGTGTATATTCGGGCATACGAACCTTTTCTTACCCGCTTTTTACAAACCAAGGTCGGACTTTCACACCTTCTCTTAGCTGAACAACTCCGCTCCCTCTTTTGATTGTGTACAGTCGGGTAATTTAACCTTTTCTTACCCGCTTTTTACTATCTATGGTCGGACATTCACACCGTCTTAGCGAGATCAGAGGTGTTTGGCTGCAAGAAGGCCATAGTTTGCCAAAAGCGGGTAAGGTGCGAATGACCGACTAAATATCAACAAAAGTGGGGGCGGAGGTCTTCGGATGCAAGTGGGTGTGAATATCCCACCATACAAGTATGGTGGAGAGGAAGCTGTGAATGGCCGACCATAGTAAAAGGCGGGTGAGAGAAGGTGCGAATGTCAAACCATACATAATCAAAACAGGGAGCGGAGGTGTTCTGCTGTAAGAAGGTGTGAATGTCCGACTATATTTGGTGAAAAGCAGGTGAAGCAAGGTCTGAATGCCCAACCTTACATCATCAAAAGCGAGATCAGAGGTGTTTGGCTGCAAGAAGGCCATAGTTTGCCAAAAGCGGGTAAGGTGCGAATGTCCGACTAAATATCAACAAAAGTGGGGGCGGAGGTCTTCGGATGGAAGTGGTTGTGAATATCCCACCATACAAGTATGGTGGAGAGGAAGCTGTGAATGGCCGACCATAGTAAAAGGCGGGTGAGAGAAGGTGCGAATGTCAAACCATACATAATCAAAACAGGGAGCGGAGGTGTTCTGCTGTAAGAAGGTGTGAATGTCCAACCATAGTTGGTAAAAAGCGGGTAAGAAAAGGTTAAAATACCCGACTGTACACAATCAATAGCGGGAGCTGAGTTGTTCGGCTACTAAAAGGTGTGAAAGTCCGACCATGGTTTGTAAAAAGCGGGTAAGAAAAGGTGCGAATGCCCGACAATGTATGATCAAAAGAGGGAGTGGAGGTTTTCGGCTGCAAGAAGGTCTGAATGTCCAACCATAATTTGTAAAAACCGGGGAAGAAAAGGCTCGAAAGCCCGACTATACACCATCAAAAGTGGGAGCGGAGGTGTTCAGCTGCAAGACGGTCTGAATGTCCATCAATAATTGCTAGAAAACATGGAAGAGAATTTTCGAATATCAAACCGCACATGATCATAAGCGGGAGAGGAGGTGTTCAAATGCAAGAAGGTGTGAATGTCCACCCATAATTACTGCAAAATGGGTAAGAAAAGGTACGAATGCCCAACCATACATGATCCTAACAGGGAGCGGAGGTGTTTGGCTGCGACAAGGTGTGTATGTCCACCCATAATTAATGAAAAGCGGGCAACAAGTAGGTTTGAATACCCATCATCAAAAGCAGGAGTGGACGTGTTCGGCTACAAGAAGGTTTGAATGTCTGAGCATAGTTTGTAAAAAGCGGGTAAGAAAAGGTTCGAATGCCCGAACATACACCATCAAAGGAGGGAGCGGAGGTGTTCCGCTGTAAGAAGGTGTGAATGTCCAACCATAATTGGCAAAAAGCAGGTAAGAAAAGGTTAAAATACCCTATTGTACACAATCAATAGCGGGAGCAGAGTTGTTCCGCTACTAAAAGGTGTGAAAGTCCAACCATGAATTGTAAAAAGCGGGTAAGAAAAGGTGCGAATGCCCGACAATGTATGATCAAAAGAGGGAGCGGAGGTTTTCGGCTGAAAGAAGGTCTGAATGTCCATCCATAATTTGTAAAAATCGGGGAAGAAAAGGCTCGAAAGCCCGACTATACACCATCAACAGCTGGAGCGGAGGTGTTCAGCTGCAAGAAGGTCTGAATGTCCATCAATAATTGCTAGAAAACATGAAAGAAAATTTTCGAATATCAAACCGCACATCATCATAAGTGGGAGAGGAGGTGTTCAGCTGCAAGAAGGTGTGAATGTCCGACCATAGTTTGTAAAAAATGGGTAAGAAAAGGTGCGAATGCTCAACCATACATCATCAAAAGCAGGAGTGGATGTGTTCGGCTAAAAGAAGGTTTGAATGTCCGACCATAGTTCGTAAAATGCGGGTAAGAAAAGGTTCGAATGCCCGAACATACACCATCAAAAGAGGGAGCGGAGGTGTTCCGCTGTAAGACGGTGTGAATGTCCAACAATAGTTGGTAAAAAGCGGGTAAGAAAAGGTGAAAATACCCGACTGTACACAATCAATAGCGGGAGCGGAGTTGTTCGGCTACAAGAAGGTGTGAAAGTCCGACCATGGTTTGTAAAAAGCGGGTAAGAAAAGGTTCGAATGCCCGAATATATACCATCAAAAGCGGAAGCGGAGGTGTTCGGCTGCAAGAAGGTGTGAACGTCCGACCAAAGTTTGTAAAAAGCAGTGAAGAAAAGTTTCGAATATCCAACCAAACACAATCAAAAGCGGGAGCAGAGCTGTTCGACTGCAAGTAGGTGTGAATGTCAGATCATAATTTGCAAAAAGCTGATGAGAAAGGGTGAGAATGCCCGACTATACACCATCAAATGCGGGAGCGGAAGTGTTCGGCTGTGAGTAGGTGTGAATGTCAAACCATAATTGCTGAAAAATGTTTTAGAAAAGACTAGAATGCCGGACCATACATCATCAAAAGCGGGAAAAGTGGTGTTCGGCTGCAAGTAGGTGTGAATGTCCAGCCATAATTACACAACCTCTCTCGCTTTTGATGATGTATGGACCGGCATTTTTACCTTTTCTAACACATTTTTCAGCAATTATGGTCGGAGATTCACACCTACTCACAGCCGAACAACTCCGCTCCAGCTTTTGATGATGTATAGTCGGGCATTCTCACCCTTTCTCATCAGCTTTTTGCAAATTATGATCTGACATTCACACCTACTTGCAGTCGAACAGCTCTGCTCCCGCTTTTGATTATGTTTGGTTGGATATTCGAACCTTTTCTTAACTGCTTTTTACAAACTTTGGTTGGACGTTCACACCTTCTTGTAGCCGAACACATGCACTCCTGCTTTTGATGATGTATGGTTGGGCATTCGCACCTTTTTTTTACCCATTTTTCAGGTATTATGGGTGGACATTCACACCTTCTTGCAATTGAACACCTCCTCTCCCACTTATGATCATGTGTGGTTTGATTTTCGAAAATTTTCTTTCATGTTTTCTAGCAATTATTGATGGACATTTAGACCTTCTTGCAGCTGAACACCACCTCTCCCGATTTTGATGATGTATGGACCGGCATTTTTACCTTTTCTAACACATTTTTCAGCAATTATGGTTGGAGATTCACACCTACTCACAGCAGAATAACTTCGCTACCGCATTTGATGGTGTATAGTCGGGCATTCTCACCCTTTCTCATCAGCTTTTTGCAAATTATGATCTGACATTCACACCTACTTCCAGTCGAACAGCTCTGCTCCCGCTTTTGATTATGTTTGGTTAGATATTCGAACCTTTTCTTAACTGATTTTTACAAACTTTGGTCGGACGTTCACAATATCTTGCAGCCGAACACCTCCGCTTCCGCTTTTGATGGTGTATATTCGGGCATACGAACCTTTTCTTACCCGCTTTTTACAAACCAAACCAAGGTCGGACCTCCGCTCCCTCTTTTGATGATGTATGGTTAGGCATTCGCACCTTTTCTTACCCATTTTTCAGTAATTATGGGTAGACATTCACACCTTCTTGCAGCTGAACACCTCCTCTCCCGCTTATGATCATGTGCAGTTTGATATTCGAAAATTTTCTTTCATGTTTTCTAGCAATTATTGATGGACATTCAGACCGTCTTGCAGCTGAACACCTCCGCTCCCACTTTTGATGGTGTATAGTCGGGCTTTCGAGCCTTTTCTTCCCCGTTTTTTACAAATTATGGTTGGACATTCAGACCTTCTTGCAGCCGAAAACCTCCACTCCCTCTTTTGATCATACATTGTCGGGCATTCGCACCTTTTCTTACCCGCTTTTTACAAACCATGGTCGGACTTTCACACCTTTTAGTAGCCGAACAACTCCGCTCCCGCTATTGATTGTGTACAGTTGGGTATTTTAACCTTTTCTTACCCGCTTTTTACCAACTATGGTTGGACATTCACACCTTCTTACAGCAGAACACCTCCGCTCCCTGTTTTGATTATGTATGGTTTGACATTCGCACCTTCTCTCACCCGCCTTTTACTATGGTCGGCCATTCACAATTTCCTCTCCACCATACTTGTATGGTGGGATATTCACACCCACTTGCATCCGAAGACCTCCGCCCCCACTTTTGTTGATATTTAGTCGGTCATTCGCACCTTACCCGCTTTTGGCAAACTATGGCCTTCTTGCAGCCAAACACCTCTGATCTCGCTTTTGATGATGTAAGGTTGGGCATTCAGACCTTGCTTCACCTGCTTTTCACCAAATATAGTCGGACATTCACACCTTCTTGCAGCCAAACGCTTACGCTTTTAGTGTTCTATGAGGCATTCACATATTTTTTTTCACCGTATTTTATAGATTATGGTTGGAAATTCTCACCCACTCTCATCCGAAGACCTCTCCTCCCGCTTTTGTTAATATATAGTCGGGCATTCGAACCTTTTCTTACCCGCTTTTTACAAATTATGGTCGAACATTCACTCCTGAATACTTCCGCTCCACCTTTTAGGTATGTATGGTTGGCATTTGCACCTCTTTTTATACTGATTGCTGAAGATTAAGTTGTTCTTTCTCAAACTACAAATTTTTTTTAATTGTTGAAACTTGATTTGAAGTGGATAAATAAGGAGGACAAACAGTTTTAAGTCAGGCTGATAGAAGGAATTAATTTTATAGCAAAATCTGTATTTCGTCATATGTCGAGAGATGCTTATTGCTGAAGAAGTTCTTTCTCATTCTACAAAGTACAACGTTGTTTATCGTTGAAACTTGATTAGACATGAATAAATATGAAGGACAAAGCAGTCTTAACTTGGTTTGAGTTAATGAATTCGTTTTATAGGAGAAATTCGTGCATAACTCATAAAATAGAGCTTATTTTCGGATTCCTGAAGAATGAGTCTGGTTCTTTCTCATAATACAAAGTTTGTTGTTTATTGTTGAAACTTCATCAGAAGTGAAGAAATAAATGAATGCCTATCAACAAATGTGGGATCTAAACTCTAGTGCTTCCTCTAAAATAATTTCCTTTCTCAATTTAGAAATGTGTGTGTGTAAGTCACAACACCCGTGACACCAAAACGGCTTTCTTTTCTCTACACTCTGCACTATGAGCACACACACCAAATCAGAAAGGCTTTTTTCTCTCTTTTCTACATTATGGACTGTGGGGACACAAAACCGCTCTCTCTCTTTTTTTTTTTTTATCGTGTGCCAGGGCGTTGTCTCACGTATTAGATTATGCTTAAGATACGAATGGGTTTATCAGTCACATCAGAATCCATACATACTGATCCTCCCGTAATAAAATGGTCGGATCTTATCAAACACACTTTGTTTCTTGTGACAATCAAGTCAGCGAAACAGCGTATACACGTCAAGACACTGAATCAAGTTTGCCACAAGAACTCATAAGTTTGGCAGTATTGCTCTGCCGTCAGCAATCCATACACCCATTTTATTTTCGTGAGACATGTGCAAGCACCTGTTCATCTACTGTTCTATCACTATGAATTAGTGATCTATTATCAATAAGGATACTTCTACAACTACTATCAAAGTATGTTCAGACTTCTTATGTTGTCAGTTGCTATATATGAATAAGTGGGTAGCTACTGACAAGCATTAAGCATGTCACACAGCCCAAACATATAACATTTCAGGACATACCACACAGTTAACAACCACAGTGAAGCGTGTCAAAGCCCAAACATGTAACATTCAACAGGACACTTACACAACACATTCAAATCAAACAGTCAGACAACATACAAGAACATATACCCCAGCCGGCATTGCTCCCTGCCTATTTTCGTACAGCACACTATGTGTGCGCACACCTTTATTCACAAACTCTTCAACTTATACTCTTTTACCGAAGCTGCTACAGCTCGATTGGCCGAATACCCTTTGATCCTATTTCGGTGAATTTGACATCTGCCTTACATATAACAGATTAGCGGTTTAGCAGTTTTAATTTAGTTTGAGTGAAGGAATTCATTTTATAGCAAAATCCGAAATCGTGAAGAACTCATGAAAGTAAGCTTATTCTCGGATTCCTGAAACTTTAGATTTGCTCTTTCTTTTACTGCAAAGTACAACGTTGTTTTTTTTGTTTAAATCTTTCTAGACATGGTAAATATTAAGGACAAAGCAGTTTTCACATAGTTTGAGTGAAGGAATTCATTTTATAGATAAAATCCCAAGAGTCTGCTGAGAAAAGAGTGTGAATGCGAAGTAGACTTTAACACGGCTATGGGAGCGAGCCGAGTGTGGGCTAACCGGGAGAATTGCTTGAAAGAAACGCGACACCGAATGAGCGATCAGAACAAAGCCTCAATACGGGATTCTCGTGGTGTTTTTGTTGCTGCCTTGTCTTTTGCACAGAGTAAAAGACAAGGCAGCCATCAAATAGGGCCCGATTGTTCCTAGTTGGTCAGCCGAGGAGCAAGGGGGGGGGGGGAGCAAGCGTCTCAACCAAGCAAAGCTCACCATGGGGAAGGTGGCTATGCCAACTAGCCTGATGCCCTGCTCCCGCAGTGACGGATAATCGTACTCTGGTTTCTCTTCATAACGTACAAGTCTTTCGCCTTTTACTAAAGATTTCTGTGGAGAGCAGCACTAATGAGTTGTTTCTATTTTTGGCAGGCTTTACCTTTGCGGGTGAAGCCCTTTCTGTCTGTGCAAAAGAAATCTTCTTACTGTGCAGAGTGACTTCTCTGAGTAGAGTCGCCTTACTTGTTGCGACTGTGCCGATGTTCGAAGCTGGAGTGCAAAGTTGTTGCTTGAATGGTGCTTGCTGGAGCGTGCGGGAGTGCAAAGTTATACCATTTAAAAGGGCTGAAGAGTGCTCAGTGCAGCGGGTGGGCGACACTCTGGCCACCTTGAAAACCGAGGTTACATCCACTACCAGGGGCAGCCCAAGTTCTGCCGCAAGTGTGGTGAGCATGGGCACCTGGTTGAGGCTTGTACCAAGGTGTTATGTGGGAAGAGCAGAGAAATTGGGCAAACTTTTGGAGAGTGTCCAAATGGCAGGAAATGTAATCTCTGTGGAGAATGAAATCACCTCTTCAGAGATTGCCCTAAATCTTTTGCCAACAAATTAAAGACGGTAAAGCCACAGTCAAGCCAACAAAGAGAAGGACCAAAGGTGGCAGTTGGTGAACAAAGTGAAGAGGTTGACCCAATAAATTCAAACTTCCCGCCAAAAGCTTGGATTGGAAGTGAGGAGCAAAAAGGGGAGGGGTCTGTAGAGGCCTCACCACTCAGTGTTGAAGTCTGTGAGAATTCACAGGCAGAGGGTGGAGCTACGCTAAATGAGGAGGAAGAGCAGACAGGTGAGTCTAGTGAAGATACTCACCTCCCCGAAGGTCAACAGCCGAAGAGGACGGCATCTGAGCCTCTGATTCCCCAGTGGTATCAGAGAAGAGGGGAAGGGTTAGGTCCCTTTCAGACAGTTCTTCAGTGGAAGAACCTAGAGTCTTCCCCTCCGACTCACCAAATGAGGTCTCCGTTTTAACTTCAGCTCTGCAATCAACCCCCAGGGACTCAAAGTTAAATGCAACATTGCGTCAGAGGCCAACACCGAGAGTCCGAAAAGGAAATATAGATCACCCTACTCACTTTTCACCTAAAGAAATGAAGGAAGAGCTAGTTTCCCAAGAAATAACCTGTGTGTAATTTGTTTTGATAACTTAGAAAAACGAAAATGACATACCTACTTTCCTTTATGCTTTTAATGGTTCTCACCTTCTCAACACTAAATGTGAGAAGTGTGAAATCAAAGACAAGAGCCCAGAGTATTTTATCCTTCTTAGACTCCATAAAATCAGATGTGTTTTTAATACAAGAATGTGGACTACCTTTTTTAAAAAACCATAGACAATGGGAGGAAATGTGGCCCCATTTATCGATATGGAGTGGCTCAAATCAAAATAAAAATGATGGTGTGGCCATTCTAATTAAAAATCCGCATGTTATGGTGAAAGGTAGCACAGTGGTGAGAGACGGACGGGCACTTTTAGCACACTTGAATTTTATGGGGCAAGACTTTAACCTCTTAAATATTTATGGTTTCAATGGAAAAAATGAAAGGTATGACCTTTTAGAAGATATACAGCTTTACATGCTAGGGCAAGTACCTTTAGTTGTAGGAGGGGATTTTAACTGTATCTTGAGCAGGAAAGATAGAAAAAGAGCAGGGGTAGATTTTAAAGTGGATAAGACTTCGATTTTACTTCAGGGCATATGCAGGGATTTTAAGCTTACTGACTGTTTTAAAACCATGCATCCCAGAGAGGAGGGCTTCACCTGGTTTAGTCATGATGGCACCAGAGCCTCTCGCATTGATTATTTCTTTACTAGAGATTGCCCACCCTCTGATGTTAGATTAACCCCTGTTTTCTTTTCAGACCACCTTATGCTCTCCTGCACCCTTTCACCCCCTTCTGGTGTGACGGTAGGAAGTGGTCTGTGGAAACTCAACTGTTCCCTGTTGGAGGATGAAATCATAGTCAGTCAGTACAGGGAATGTTATAAAGAGTGGCAGACCCTTCAAGACCTCTACGAAACACATGCACAATGGTGGGAAATGGTGAAGGAAACGACCCAGACTTTTTTTAAACAGCAAGGTAAACGTAAAAAAAGGAAAGAGAATAGATGTATGATGGGACTACATAAACGCTTACAGCGCTACTTTAAACTAAATCAGTGTGGCATAGACTTTAAAGAAGAAATCAAAGATGTCAAAAAGGAAATGTCAGTTTCAGCAGAAATAAAGAGTAAAGGAATTTTTGTAAGAAGCAGGGAGCAGGAAATTGAGGAAGGTGAAAAAGAAAGAAAGTTATAAATAAAAAGGAGTGTATTCAAAATCTAAAAAGAGAAGATGGGTTTTTAACAAAATCCACACAAGAGATGATTGAAACTGTACATACCTTTTATAGTAACATGTACAAAGAGAAACCAGTGCACTTGGAAACATCGGCAGAAATCTTAAAATTCGTTGACAAAACCGTAAAAGAGAATGCACACTTGACACAGAATTTTACTGCTTTAGAGTTAAAAAAATGCCTAACAGGTTTTAAGAGAAGTCGAGCTCCGGGTTTAAACGGGCTTCCTGCAGAATTCTATCTGACCTATTGGGACCTTTTATCATCAGACATTTTAGATGTTTTTAAAGATTTTGAAAAACTCGACCGACTGCCTGACAGTTTTAGAGTGGGAATAGTGACTCTACTTTATAAAAAAAATGATAAGACTGACCTAAAGAATTGGAGGCCCATCACACTTTTAAACTTTGACTGTAAACTTTTTAGCAAGGTTTTAGCGACACGGATGTCCTCTGTTTTAGAGGAGGTAATTCACCCAGACCAAGCTTAAATTTAGACTTTGAAAAAGCATTTGATCGGGTCTCGCATCAATATCTCTTTCAGGTGTTGCAGCCATCGAAAAGGGCCCGATTGTTCCTCTGTTTACTCTGTGCTGTGCAAAAGACAAGGCAGCCACAAACACCACGGGAACACCGTATTGAGGCTTTGTTCTGACCACTCATTCGGTGTCGCGTTTCTTTCAAGCAATTCTCCCGGTTAGCCCGCACTCGGCTCGCTCCCAGAGCCGTGTTAAAGTCCACTTCGCATTCACTCTCTTTTCTCAGCAGATTAAAAGAAAGTTTCATCTTGGGCTCCCTGAAACTTCCATCCTGCACCGCTGTTTGCTTTTTCACAAGAGCAGAGGAGAGCGCACCGTTCCCAGCGGCACTGCAGTACTGGGTCGAGGCTTGGAGTGAACGGAGCAAGCTTCTTTTTCAACTCCTATTCTTAAAAATCCATTTAATATGTTGTCCTCGTATAGAGGACATATTAAACTGATAAGAACAGATACTACACTTGATCTTAGCCAAAAGGCCGAGAAGCGATAACTGTCCACTGTTTCAGGTCCGAGGGCCCTTGCTGGCACAATGCGCACTTGTAGCAATGTTCTTTTTATGGCCATAGGTGGCCAGAGTGTCACGTTGCACCTCCGCCCACCCGCTGCACTGAGCACTCTTCAGCCCTTTTAAATGGTATAACTTTGCACTCCCGCATGCTCCAGCAAGCACCATTCAATCAACAACTTTGCACTCCAGCTTCGAACATCGGCACAGTCGCAACAAGTAAGGCGACTCTACTCAGAGAAGTCACTCTGCAAAGTAGCAAGATTTCTTTTGCACAGACAGAAAGGGCTTCACCCGCAAAGGTAAAGCCTGCCAATAATAGAAACAACTCATTAGTGCTGCTCTCCACGGAAGTCTTTAGTAAAAGGCGAAAGACTTGTATGTTATGAAGAGAAACCAGAGTACGATTATCCGTCACTGCGGGAGCAGGGCATCAGGCTAGTTGGTATAGCCACCTTCCCCATGGTGAGCTTTGCTTGGTTGAGACGCTTGCCCCCCCCCCCCTTGCTCCTCGGCTGACCAAGTAGGAACAATCGGGCCCTATTCGATGGCTGCCTTGTCTTTTACTCTATGCAAAAGACAAGGCAGCAACAAAAACACCACGAGAATCCCGTATTGAGGCTTTGTTCTGACCGCTCATTCGGTGTCGCGTTTCTTTCAAGCAATTCTCCCGGTTAGCCCACACTCGGCTCGCTCCCATAGCCGTGTTAAAGTCTACTTCGCATTCACTCTCTTTTCTCAGCAGACTCTTGGGATTTTATCTATAAAATGAATTCCTTCACTCAAACTATGTGAAAACTGCTTTGCCCTTAATATTTACCATGTCTAGAAAGATTTAAACAAAAAAAACAACGTTGTACTTTGCAGTAAAAGAAAGAGCAAATCTAAAGTTTCAGGAATCCGAGAATAAGCTTACTTTCATGAGTTCTTCACGATTTCGGATTTTGCTATAAAATGAATTCCTTCACTCAAACTAAATTAAAACTGCTAAACCGCTAATCTGTTATATGTAAGGCAGATGTCAAATTCACCGAAATAGGATCAAAGGGTATTCGGCCAATCGAGCTGTAGCAGCTTCGGTAAAAGAGTATAAGTTGAAGAGTTTGTGAATAAAGGTGTGCGCACACATAGTGTGCTGTACGAAAATAGGCAGGGAGCAATGCCGGCTGGGGTATATGTTCTTGTATGTTGTCTGCCTGTTTGATTTGAATGTGTTGTGTAAGTGTCCTGTTGAATGTTACATGTTTGGGCTTTGACACGCTTCACTGTGGTTGTTAACTGTGTGGTGTGTCCTGAAATGTTATATGTTTGGGCTGTGTGACATGCTTAATGCTTGTCAGTAGCTACCCACTTATTCATATATAGCAACTGACAACATAAGAAGTCCGGACATACTTTGATAGTAGTTGTAGAAGTATCCTTATTGATAATAGATCACTAATTCATAGTGATAGAACAGTAGATGATGTCTCACGAAAATAAAATGGGTGTATGATTGCTGACGGCAGAGCAATACTGCCAAACTTATGAGTTCTTGTGGCAAACTTGATTCAGTGTCTTGACGTGTATACGCTGTTTCGCTGACTTGATTGTCACAAGAAACAAAGTGTGTTTGATAAGATCCGACCATTTTATTACGGGAGGATCAGTATGTATGGATTCTGATGTGACTGATAAACCCATTCGTATCTTAAGCATAATCTAATACGTGAGACAACGCCCTGGCACACGATAAAAAAAAAAAAAGAGAGAGAGCGTTTTTGTGTCCCCACAGTCCATAATGTAGAAAAGAGAGAAAAAAGCCTTTCTGATTTGGTGTGTGTGCTCATAGTGCAGAGTGTAGAGAAAAGAAAGCCGTTTTGGTGTCACGGGTGTTGTGACTTACACACACACATTTCTAAATTGAGAAAGGAAATTATTTTAGAGGAAGCACTAGAGTTTAGATCCCACATTTGTTGATAGGCATTCATTTATTTCTTCACTTCTGATGAAGTTTCAACAATAAACAACAAACTTTGTATTATGAGAAAGAACCAGACTCATTCTTCAGGAATCCGAAAATAAGCTCTATTTTATGAGTTATGCACGAATTCGGATTCTCCTATAAAACGAATTCATTACCTCAAACCAAGTTAAGACTGCTTTGTGAGAAAGATGAGAAAGAACTTCTTCAGCAATAAGCATCTCTCGACATATGACGAAATACAGATTTTGCTATAAAATGAATTCCTTCTATCAGCCTGACTTAAAACTGTTTGTCCTCCTTATTTATCCACTTCAAATCAAGTTTCAACAATTAAAAAAAAATTGTAGTTTGAGAAAGAACAACTTAATCTTCAGCAATCAGTATAAAAAGAGGTGCAAATGCAAACCATACATACCTAAAAGGTGGAGCGGAAGTATTCAGCTGCAAGTAGGTGTGAATGTTCGACCATAATTTGTAAAAAGCGGGTAAGAAAAGGTTCGAATGCCCGACTATATATTAACAAAAGCGGGAGGAGAGGTCTTCGGATGAGAGTGGGTGAGAATTTCCAACCATAATCTATAAAATACGGTGAAAAAAAATATGTGAATGCCTCATAGAACACTAAAAGCGGAAGTGTTCGGCTGCAAGAAGGTGTGAATGTCCGACTATATTTGGTGAAAAGCAGGTGAAGCAAGGTCTGAATGCCCAACCTTACATCATCAAAAGCGAGATCAGAGGTGTTTGGCTGCAAGAAGGCCATAGTTTGCCAAAAGCGGGTAAGGTGCGAATGACCGACTAAATATCAACAAAAGTGGGGGCGGAGGTCTTCGGATGCAAGTGGGTGTGAATATCCCACCATACAAGTATGGTGGAGAGGAAGCTGTGAATGGCCGACCATAGTAAAAGGCGGGTGAGAGAAGGTGCGAAAGTCAAACCATACATAATCAAAACAGGGAGCGGAGGTGTTCTGCTGTAAGAAGGTGTGAATGTCCAACTATAGTTGGTAAAAAGCGGGTAAGAAAAGGTTAAAATACCCGACTGTACACAATCAATAGCGGGAGCGGAGTTGTTCGGCTACTAAAAAGTGTGAAAGTCCGACCATGGTTTGTAAAAAGCGGGTAAGAAAAGATGCGAATGCCCGACAATGTATGATCAAAAGAGGGAGTGGAGGTTTTCGGCTGCAAGAAGGTCTGAATGTCAAACCATAATTTGTAAAAACCGGGGAAGAAAAGGCTCGAAAGCCCGACTATACACCATCAAAAGCGGGAGCGGAGGTGTTCAGCTGCAAGACGGTCTGAATGTCCATCAATAATTGCTAGAAAACATGAAAGAAAATTTTCGAATATCAAACTGCACATGATCTTAAGCGGGAGAGGAGGTGTTCAGCTGCAAGAAGGTGTGAATGTCTACCCATAATTACTGAAAAATGGGTAAGAAAAGGTGCGAATGCCTAACCATAAATCATCAAAAGAGGGAGCGGAGGTGTTCCGCTGTAAGACGGTGTGAATGTCCGACCATAGATGGTAAAAAGCGGGTAAGAAAAGGTTAAATTACCCGACTGTACACAATCAAAAGAGGGAGCGGAGTTGGTCAGCTAAGAGAAGGTGTGAAAGTCCGACCTTGGTTTGTAAAAAGCGGGTAAGAAAAGGTTCGTATGCCCGAATATACACCATCAAAAGCGTAAGCGGAGGTGTTCGGCTGCAAGATATTGTGAACGTCCGACCAAAGTTTGTAAAAAGCAGTTAAGAAAAGGTTCGAATATCTAACCAAACATAATCAAAAGCGGGAGCAGAGCTGTTCGACTGGAAGTAGGTGTGAATGTCAGATCAAAATTTGCAAAAAGCTGATGAGAAAGGGTGAGAATGCCCGACTATACACCATCAAATGCGGTAGCGGAGTTGTTCGGCTGTGAGTAGGTGTGAATCTCCAAACATAATTGCTGAAAAATGTGTTAGAAAAGGTAAGAATGCCGGTCCATACATAATCAAAATCGGGAGAGGTGGTGTTCAGCTGCAAGAAGGTCTAAATGTCCATCAATAATTGCTAGAAAACATGAAAGAAAATTTTCGAAAATCAATCCACACATGATCATAAGTGAGAGAGAAGGTGTTCAGCTGCAAGAAGGTGTGAATGTCCACCCATAATACCTGAAAAATGGGTAAAAAAAAGGTGCGAATGCCCAACCATACATCATCAAAAGCAGGAGTGCATGTGTTCGGCTACAAGAAGGTGTGAACGTCCAACCAAAGTTTGTAAAAAGCAGTTAAGAAAAGGTTCGAATATCCAACCATACATAATCAAAAGCGGGAGCAGAGCTGTTCGACTGCAAGTAGGTGTGAATGTCAGATCATAATTTGCAAAAAGCTGATGAGATAGGGTGAGAATGCCCGACTATACACCATCAAATGCGGTAGCGGAGTTGTTCGGCTGTGAGTAGGTGTGAATCTCCAACCATAATTGCTGAAAAATGTGTTAGAAAAGGTAAAAGTGCCAGTCCATACATAATCAAAATCGGGAGAGGTGGTGTTCAGCTGCAAGAAGGTCTAAATGTCCATCAATAATTGCTAGAAAACATGAAAGAAAATTTTCGAAAATCAAACCACACATGATCATAAGTGGGAGAGGAGGTGTTCAGCTGCAAGAAGGTGTGAATGTCCACCCATAATACCTGAAAAATGGGTAAAAAAAAGGTGCGAATGCCCAACCATACATCATCAAAAGCAGGAGTGCATGTGTTCGGCTACAAGAAGGTGTGAACGTCCAACCAAAGTTTGTAGAAAGTAGTTAAGAAAAGGTTCGAATATCCAACCAAACATAATCAAAAGCGGGAGCAGAGCTGTTCGACTGCAAGTAGGTGTGAATGTCAGATCATAATTTGCAAAAAGCTGATGAGAAAGGGTGAGAATGCCCGACTATACACCATCAAATGCGGGAGCGGAGTTGTTCGGCTGTGAGTAGGTGTGAATCTCCGACCATAATTGCTGAAAAATGTGTTAGAAAAGGTAAGAATGCCGGTCCATACATCATCAAAAGCGAGAGAGGTTGTGTTCGGCTGCAAGTAGGTGTGAATGTCCAGCCATAATTACTCACAAACGGGTAAGAAAAGGTAGTATTGCCAGACCATATATGATCAAAACAGGGAGCGGAGGTGGTTCAGCTGCAAGAAGGTTTGAATGTCCGACTAAAGTTCAAATATATTAACAAAAGCGGGAGGAGAGGTCTTCGGATGAGAGTGGTTGAAAATTTCCAACCATAATGTATAAAATGCGGTGAAAAAAAGGTGTGACAGAACACTAAAAGGTGGAGCGGAAGTGTTCGGCTGCAAGAAGGTGTGAATGTCCGACTATATTTGGTGAAAAGCAGGTGAAGCAAGGTCTGAATGCCCAACCTTACATCATCAAAAGCAAGATCAGAGTTGTTTGGCTGCAAGAAGGCCATAGTTTGCCAAATGCGGGTAAGGTGCGAATGTCCGACTAAATATCAACAAAATTTGGGGCGGAGGTCTTCGGATGCAAGTGGGTGTGAATGTCCGACGATATTTGGTGAAAAGCAGGTGAAGCAAGGTCTGAATGCCCAACCTTACATCATCAAAAGCGAGATCAGAGGTGTTTGGCTGCAAGAAGGCCATAGTTTGCCAAAAGCGGGTAAGGTGCGAATGACCGACTAAATATCAACAAAAGTGGGGGCGGAAGTCTTCGGATGCAGGTGGGTGTGAATATCCCACCATACAAG
This sequence comes from Leuresthes tenuis, assembly GCF_036924035.1. Classification (NCBI taxonomy): domain Eukaryota; kingdom Metazoa; phylum Chordata; class Actinopteri; order Atheriniformes; family Atherinopsidae; genus Leuresthes; species Leuresthes tenuis. The sequence continues at coordinate 4,601 of NW_027325529.1, read as the reverse complement.
TATGATGGAGAGGAAGCTGTGAATGGCCGACCATTGTAAAAGGCGGGTGAGAGAAGGTGCGAATGTCAAACCATACATAATCAAAACAGGGAGCGGAGGTGTTCTGCTGTAAGAAGGTGTGAATGTCCGACCATGGTTTGTAAAAAGCGGGTAAGAAAAGGTGCGAATGCCCGACAATGTATGATCAAAAGAGAGAGCGGAGGTGTTCGGCTGCAAGAAGGTCTGAATGTCCAACCATAATTTGTAAAAACCGGGGAAGAAAAGGCTCGAAAGCCCGACTATACACCATCAAAAGTGGGAGCGGAGGTGTTCAGCTGCAAGACGGTCTGAATGTCCATCAATAATTGCTAGAAAACATGAAAGAAAATTTTCGAATATCAAACTGCACATGATCATAAGTGGGAGAGGAGGTGTTCAGCTGCAAGAAGGTGTGAATGTCTACCCATAATTACTGAAAAAATGGGTAAGAAAAGGTGCGAATGCCTAACCATACATCATCAAAAGAGGGAGCGGAGGTGTTCCGCTGTAAGACGGTGTGAATGTCCGACCATAGATGGTAAAAAGCGGGTAAGAAAAGGTTAAATTACCCGACTGTACACAATCAAAAGAGGGAGCGGAGTTGTTCAGCTAAGAGAAGGTGTGAAAGTCCGACCTTGGTTTGTAAAAAGCGGGTAAGAAAAGGTTCGTATGCCCGAATATACACCATCAAAAGCGTAAGCGGAGGTGTTCGGCTGCAAGATATTGTGAACGTCCGACCAAAGTTTGTAAAAAGCAGTTAAGAAAAGGTTTGAATATCTAACCAAACATAAGAATGAGTCTTTTCCGCTTTAGAATGCCCGACTATAGACCATCAAATGCGGGAGCGGAGGTGTTCGGCTCTGAGTAGGTGTGAATGTCCGACCATAATTGCTGAAGAATGTGTTAGAAAAGGTAAGAATGCTGGACCATACATCATCAAAAGCGGTAGAGGTGGTGTTCGGCTGCAAAAAGGTGTGATTGTTCGACTAAAGTTTGTAAAAAGTGGGTAAGACAAGGTGCGAATGCCTGACAATGTATGATCAAAAGCGGGAGCGGAGGTGTTCAGCTGCAAGAAGGTCTACATGTCCATCAATAATTGCTAGAAAACATGAAAGAAACTTTTCGAAAATCAAACCGCACATGATCATAAGTGGGTTAGGAGGTGTTCAGCTGCAAGGTGTGAATGTCCACCCATAATTCCTGAAAAATGGGCAAAAAAAAGGTGTGAATGCCCAACCATACATCATCAAAAGCAGGAGTGGAAGTGTTCGGCTACAAGAAGGTGTGAACGTCCAACCAAAATATGTAAAAAGAAGTTAAGAAAAGGTTCGAATATCCAACCAAACATAATCAAAAGCGGGAGCAGAGCTGTTCGACTGCAAGTAGGTGTGAATGTCAGATCATAATTTGCAAAAAGCTGATGAGAAAGTGTGAGAATGCCCGACTATACATCATCAAATGCGGGAGCGGAGTTGTTCGGCTGTGAGTAGGTGTGAATCTCCGACCATAATTGCTGAAAAATGTGTTAGAAAAGGTAAAAATGCCGGTCCATACATCATCAAAATCGGGAGAGGTTGTGTTCGGCTGCAAGTAGGTGTGAATGTCCAGCCATAATTACTCACAGAAGAAAAGGTAGTATTGCCAGACCATATATGATCAAAACAGGGAGCGGAGGTGGTTCAGCTGCAAGAAGGTTTGAATGTCAAACTAAAGTTCAAATATATTAACAAAAGCGGGAGGAGAGGTCTTCGGATGAAAGTGGTTGAAAATTTCCAACCATAATGTATAAAATGCGGTGAAAAAAAAGGTGTGATAGAACACTAAAAGGTGGAGCGGAAGTGTTCGGCTGCAAGAAGGTGTGAATGTCCGACTATATTTGGTGAAAAGCAGGTGAAGCAAGGTCTGAATGCCCAACCTTACATCATCAAAAGCAAGATCAGAGTTGTTTGGCTGCAAGAAGGCCATAGTTTGCCAAATGCGGGTAAGGTGCGAATGTCCGACTAAATATCAACAAAATTTGGGGCGGAGGTTTTCGGATGCAAGTGGGTGTGAATATCCCACCATACAAGTATGGTGGAGAGGAAGCTGTGAATAGCCGACCATAGTTTGGAAAAAGCGGGTAAGAAAAGGTTTGAATGCCCGAACATACACCATCAAAAGAGGGAGCGGAGGTGTTCCGCTGTACGAAGGTGTGAATGTCCGACCATACTTGGTAAAAAGCGGGTAAGAAAAGGTTAAAATTCCCGACTGTACACAATCAATAGCGGGAGCGGATGTGTTCGGCTACAAGAAGGTGTGACAGTCCGACCATGGTTTGTAAAAAGCGGGTAAGAAAAGGTGCGAATGTCCGACAATGTATGACCAAAAGAGAGAGTTGAGGTTTTTGGATACACGAAGGTTTGAATGTCCTACCATAGTTTGTAAATAGCGGGTAAGAAAAGGTTTGAATGCCCGACTATACACCATAAAAAGCGGGAGCGGAGGTGTTCCGCTGTAAGACGGTGTGAATGTCCGACCATAGTTGGTAAAAAGCGGGTAAGAAAAGGTTAAAATACCCGACTGTACACAATCAATAGCGGGAGCGGAGTTGTTCGGCTACAAGAAGGTGTGAAAGTCCGACCATGGTTTGTAAAAAGCAGTTAAGAAAAGGTTCGAATATTCAACCAAACATAATATAAAGCGGGAGCAGAGCTGTTCGACTGCAAGTAGGTGTGAATGTCCAGCCATAATTACTCACAAACGGGGGAAGAAAAGGTAGTATTGCCAGACCATACATGATCAAAACAGGGAGCGGAGGTTCAGCTGCAAGGTGTGAATGTCTGACTATAGTTTGTAAAAAGCGGGTAAGACAAGGTGCGAATGCCCAACAATGTATGATCAAAAGAGAGAGCGGAGGTGTTCGGCTGCAAGGTCTGAATGTCCAACCATAATTTGTAAAAACCGGGTAAGAAAAGGCTCGAAAGCCCGACTATACATCATCAAAAGCGGGAGCGGAGGTGTTCAGCTGCAAGAAGGTGTGAATGTTCGACTAAAGTTTGTAAAAAGCTGGTAAGACAAGGAGCGATGTCCCGACATTGTATGATCAAAAGCGGGAGCGGAGGTGTCCAGCTGTGAGTAGGTGTGAATGTCCGACCATAATTGCTGAAAAATGTGTTAGAAAAGGTAAGAATACTGGACCATACATCATCAAAAGCGGGAGAGGTGGTGTTCGGCTGCAAGAAGGTGTGAAAGTCCAACAATGGTTTGTAAAAAGCTGGTAAAAAAAGGTTCGAATGCCCGAATATACATCATCAAAAGCGGAAGCGGAGGTGTTCGGATGCAAGAAGGTGTGAACGTCCGACCAAAGTTTGTAAAAAGCAGTGAAAAGCGAGAAAAAGCATTTCGTGAGTTCTGCATGATTTGGGATTTTGCTTATAAAATGCATTACTTCACTCAAACTATGTTAAAACTGATTTGTCCTTCATATTTACCATGTCTAGAAATATTTAAACAAAAAAACAACGTTGTACTTTGCAGTAAAAGAAAGAGCAAATCTTAAGTTTCAGGAATCCGAGTATAAGCCTGCTTTCATGAGTTCTGCACGATTTCGGATTTTGCTATAAAATGAATTGCTTTGCTCAAACCAAGTTAAAACTGCTTTGTCCTTCCATATTCATCAATGTCTAGATCGACTTCAACAAAGAAAAACATTGGACTTTGCAGTAGAAGAAGTTGAAATCCATCTACACATTGATAAATATGAAGGACAAAGCAGTTCCCACTTGCCCATAAGAAAATAAGCTTATTCTCGGATTCCTGATCCTTCAGTGTTGCTCTTTATTCTACTGCAAAATACAATGTTGTTCTTTGTTGAAGTCGATCTAGACATTGATAAATATGAAGGAAAAAGCAGTTTTAACTTGGTTTGAGTGAATTAATTCATTTTATACATAAAATCCGAAATGGTGCAGAACTCATGAAAATAAGCTTATTCTCGGATTCCTAAAACTTTTGATTGGCTCTTTCTTTTACTGCAAAGTACAACGTTGTTTTTTTGTTTAAATCTATCGAGACATTGTTAAATATGAAGGTAGAAGCCGTTTTAACATAGTTTGAGTGAAGGAATTGATTTTATAGATAAAATCCCAAATCATGCAGAACTCCTCAAAAGGGGCGTATGGCTTAATCACAAGTGTGGTTCTTTCTCATTCAGGGTAGTATGAGGAAGTTTATGCTTGAAATATATGTAGAAATGGGTACATATGAAGGACAAAGCAGTGTTAACTTAGTTTGAGTGAAGGAATTCATTTTAAACATAAAATCCCAAATCATGCAGAACGTATGAAAAGAAGCTTATTCTCGGATTCCTGATCCTTCAGTTTTGCTCTTTCTTCTACTGCAAAATACAATGTTGTTCTTTGTTGAAGTCGATCTAGACATTGGTAAATATGAAGGAAAAAGCAGTTTTAACTTGGTTTGGGTGAATGAATTCATTTTATACATAAAATCCGAAATCGTGCAGAACTCATGAAAATAAGCTTATTCTCGGATTCCTAAAACTTTTGATTTGCTCTTTCTTTTATTGCAAAGTACAACGTTGTTTT
>NW_027325528.1:0-76010 GCF_036924035.1 Leuresthes tenuis | reverse complement strand
GATAGGTACCGACAGGCCAGACGGGCTGCGGCTTCGGCGGTTGCTGAGGCAAAAACTCGGGCCTGGGAGGAGTTCGGTGAGACCATGGAGAACGATTTCCGGACGGCCTCGAAGAGATTCTGGTCCACCATCCGGCGTCTCAGGGGGGGGAAGCGGCTCACAGTCAACACTGTTTACAGTGGGGACGGGGCTTTGCTGACCTCAACTAGGGATGTTGTGAGTCGGTGGGGGGAGTACTTCGAGGAACTCCTCAATCCTACCAACACGTGCTCGGAAGAGGCAGAGTCGGAGAGCTCGGAGACAGGGCCTCCCATTTCTGGGGCTGAGGTTGCCGAGGTGGTCAAAAAGCTCCTCGGTGGCAAGGCCCCGGGGGTGGATGAGGTCCGTCCTGAGTTTCTCAAGGCTCTGGATGTTGTAGGGCTGTCTTGGCTGACACGCCTCTGCAGCATCGCGTGGACATCGGGGACAGTGCCTCTGGACTGGCAGATTGGGGTGGTGGTCCCCCTCTTTAAAAAGGGGGACCGGAGGGTGTGTTCCAACTATAGGGGTATCACACTCCTCAGCCTCCCTGGTAAGGTCTATTCGGGGGTATTGGAGAGGAGGATCCGTCGGATAATCGAGCCTCGGATTCAGGAGATGCAGTGTGGCTTTCGTCCTGGCCCATTTGTGAGTAATTATGGCTGGACATTCACACCTACTTGCAGCCGAACACCACTTCTCCCGCTTTTGATGATGTATGGACCGGCATTCTTACCTTTTCTAACACATTTTTCAGCAATTATGGTTGGAGATTCACACCTACTCACAGCCGAACACCTCCGCTCCCGCATTTGATGGTGTATATTCGGGCATACGAACCTGTTCTTACCCGCTTTTTACAAACCATGGTCGGACTTTCACACCTTCTTGTAGCTGAACAACTCCGCTCCCTCTTTTGATTGTGTACAGTCGGGCATACAAACCTGTTCTTACCCGCTTTTTACAAACTATGGTCGGACATTCAAACCTTCTTGTAGCCGAACACATCCACTCCTGCTTTTGATGATGTATGGTTGGGCATTCGCACCTTTTCTTACCCATTTTTCAGTAATTATGGGTGGATATTCACACCTTCTTGCAGCGGAACACCTCCTCTCCCGCTTACGATTATGTGCGGTTTGATATTCGAAAATTTTCTTTCATGTTTTATAGCAATTATTGATGGACATTCATACCTTCTTGAAGCCGAACACATCCACTCCTGCTTTTGATGATGTATGGTTGGAATTTCGAACCTACTTGTTGCCCGTTTTTCATTAATTATGGGTAGACATTCACACCTTGTTGCAGCCAAACACCTCCGCTCCCTGTTTTGATCATGTATGTTTTGACATTCGCACCTTTTCTCACCTGCTTTTTACTATTGTCGGCCAATCACAGCTTCCTCTCCACCATACTTGTATGGTAGGAAATTCTCACCCACTCTCATCCGAAGACCTCTCCTCCCGCTTTTGTTAATATTTAGTCGGGCATTCGAACCTTTTCTTACCCACTTTTTACAAATTTTGGTCGAACATTCACACCTACTTGACGCTGAATACTTCCGCTCCACCTTTTAGTGATGTATGGTTGGCATTTGCACCTTTTGTTGCCCTCTTTTTATACTGATATCTGAAGATTAAGTTGTTCTTTCTCAAACTACAATTTTTTTTTAATTGTTGAAACTTGATTTGAAGTGGATAAATAAGGAGGACAAACAGTTTTAAGTCACGCTGATAGAAGAAATTAATTTTATAGCAAAATCTGTATTTCGTCATATGTCGAGAGATGCTTATTGCTGAAGAAGTTCTTTCTCATTCTACAAAGTACAACGTTGTTTATCGTTGAAACTTGATTAGACATGAATAAATATGAAGGACAAAGCAGTCTTAACTTGGTTTGAGTTAATTAATTCGTTTTATAGGAGAATCCGAATTCGTGCTTATTTTCGGATTCCTGAAGAATGAGTCTGGTTCTTTCTCATAATACAAAGTTTGTTGTTTATTGTTGAAACTTCATCAGAAGTGAAGAAATAAATGAATGCCTATCAACAAATGTGGGATCTAAACTCTACTGCTTCCTCTAAAATAATTTCTTTTCTCAATTCAGAAATGTGTGTGTGTAAGTCACAACACCCGTGACACCAAAACGGCTTTCTTTTCTCTCTTTTCTCTACACTCTGCACTATGAGCACACACACCAAATCAGAAAGGCTTTTTTCTCTCTTTTCTACATTATGGACTGTGGGGACACAAAACCGCTCTCTCTTTTTTTTTTTGATTGTGTGCCAGGGCGTTGTCTCACGTATTAGATTATGCTTAAGATACGAATGGGTTTATCAGTCACATCAGAATCCATACATACTGATCCTCCCGTAATAAAATGGTTGGATCTTATCAAACACACATTGTTTCTTGTGACAATCAAGTCAGCGAAACAGCGTATACACGTCAAGACACTGAATCAAGTTTGCCACAAGCACTCATAAGTTTGGCAGTATTGCTCTGCCGTCAGCAATCATACACCCATTTTATTTTCGTGAGACGTGCAGGCACCTGTTCATCTACTGTTCTATCACTATGAATTAGTTTATCTATTATCAATAAGGATACTTCTACAACTACTATCAAAGTATGTCCAGACTTCTTATGTTGTCAGTTGCTATATATGAATAAGTGGGTAGCTACTGACAAGCATTAAGCATGTCACACAGCCCAAACATATAACATTTCAGGACACACCACACAGTTAACAACCACAGTGAAGTGTCAAAGCCCAAACATTCAACAGGACACTTACACAACACATTCAAATCAAACAGTCAGACAACATACAAGAACATATACCCCAGCCGGCATTGCTCCCTGCCTATTTTCCTACAGTTCACTATGTGTGCGCACACCTTTATTCACAAACTCTTCAACTTATACTCTTTTACCGAAGCTGCTACAGCTCGATTGGCCGAATACCCTTAGATCCTATTTCGGTGAATTTGACATCTGCCTTACATGTAACAGATTAGCGGTTTAGCAGTTTTAATTTAGTTTGAGTGAAGGAATTCATTTTATAGCAAAATCCGAAATCGTGAAGCACTCATGAAAGTAAGCTTATTCTCGGATTCCTGAAACTTTAGATTTGCTCTTTCTTTTACTGCAAAGTACAACGTTGTTTTTTTTGTATAAATCTTTCTAGACATGGTAAATATGAACGACAAAGCAGTTTTAACATAGTTTGAGTGAAGGAATTCATTTTATAGATAAAATCCCAATCCCAATCCCAAGAGAGAAAAGAGAGTGAATGCGAAGTAGACTTTAACACGGCTATGGGAGCGAGCCGAGTGTGGGCTAACCGGGAGAATTGCTTGAAAGAAACGCGACACTGAATGAGCGGTCAGAACAAAGCCTCAATACGGGATTCTCGTGGTGTTTTTGTTGCTGCCTTGTCTTTTGCATAGAGTAAAAGACAAGGCAGCCATCGACTCAACCAAGCGTCTCAACCAAGCAAAGCTCACCACGCCTGATGCCCTGCTCCCGCAGTGACGGATAATCGTACTCTGGTTTCTCTTCATAACATACAAGTCTTTCGCCTTTTACTAAAGACTTCCGTGGAGAGCAGCACTAATGAGTTGTTTCTATTATTGGCAGGCTTTACCTTTGCGGGTGAAGCCCTTTCTGTCTGTGCAAAAGAAATCTTGCTACTTTGCAGAGTGACTTCTCTGAGTAGAGTCGCCTTACTTGTTGCGACTGTGCCGATGTTCGAAGCTGGAGTGCAAAGTTGTTGCTTGAATGGTGCTTGCTGGAGCATGCGGGAGTGCAAAGTTATACCATTTAAAAGGGCTGAAGAGTGCTCAGTGCAGCGGGTGGGCGGAGGTGCAACGTGACACTCTGGCCACCTATGGCCATAAAAAGAACACTGCTACAAGTGCGCATTGTGCCAGCAAGGGCCCTCGGACCTGAAACAGTGGACAGTTATCGCTTCTCGGCCTTTTGGCTAAGATCAAGTGTAGTATCTGTTCTTATCAGTTTAATATGTCCTCTATACGAGGACAACATATTAAATGGATTTTTAAGAATAGGAGTTGAAAAAGAAGCTTGCTCCGTTCACTCCAAGCCTCGACCCGGTACTGCAGTGCCGCTGGGAACGGTGCGCTCTCCTCTGCTCTTGTGAAAAAGCAAACAGCGGTGTAGGATGAAAGTTTCAGGGAGCCCAAGATGAAACTTTCTTTTAATCTGCTGAGAAAAGAGAGTGAATGCGAAGTGGACTTTAACACGGCTCTGGGAGCGAGCCGAGTGCGGGCTAACCGGGAGAATTGCTTGAAAGAAACGCGACACCGAATGAGTGGTCAGAACAAAGCCTCAATACGGTGTTCCCGTGGTGTTTGTGGCTGCCTTGTCTTTTGCACAGAGTAAAAGACAAGGCAGCCATCGAATAGATTGTTTCTACTTGGTCAGCCGAGGAGCAGGGGGGGGGGGCAAGCGTCTCAACCAAGCAAAGCTCACCAAGTAGGAACAATCGGGCCCTTTTCGATGGCTGCAACACCTGAAAGAGATATTGATGCGAGACCCGATCAAATGCTTTTTCAAAGTCTAAATTTAAGATGACAAGCCGGGTGTTTCTGTCTCTAGCGTAATCAATGATGTCTCGAATCAGTACGAGGCTGTCGGTGAGTTGTCTCCCTGAGATGGCACAAGCTTGGTCTGGGTGAATTACCTCCTCTAAAACAGAGGACATCCGTGTCGCTAAAACCTTGCTAAAATGTTTACAGTCAAAGTTTAAAAGTGTGATGGGCCTCCAATTCTTTAGGTCAGTCTTATCATTTTTTTTATAAAGTAGAGTCACTATTCCCACTCTAAAACTGTCAGGCAGTCGGTCGAGTTTTTCAAAATCTTTAAAAACATCTAAAATGTCTGATGATAAAAGGTCCCAATAGGTCAGATAGAATTCTGCAGGAAGCCCGTCTAAACCCGGAGCTCGACTTCTCTTAAAACCTGTTAGGCATTTTTTTAACTCTAAAGCAGTAAAATTCTGTGTCAAGTGTGCATTCTCTTTTACGGTTTTGTCAACGAATTTTAAGATTTCTGCCGATGTTTCCAAGTGCACTGGTTTCTCTTTGTACATGTTACTATAAAAGGTATGTACAGTTTCAATCATCTCTTGTGTGGATTTTGTTAAAAACCCATCTTCTCTTTTTAGATTTTGAATACACTCCTTTTTATTTATAACTTTCTTTCTTTTTCACCTTCCTCAATTTCCTGCTCCCTGCTTCTTACAAAAATTCCTTTACTCTTTATTTCTGCTAAAACTGACATTTCCTTTTTGACATCTTTGATTTCTTCTTTAAAGTCTATGCCACACTGATTTAGTTTAAAGTAGCGCTGTAAGCGTTTATGTAGTCCCATCATACATCTATTCTCTTTCCTTTTTTTACGTTTACCTTGCTGTTTAAAAAAAGTCTGGGTCGTTTCCTTCACCATTTCCCACCATTGTGCATGTGTTTCGTAGAGGTCTTGAAGGGTCTGCCACTCTTTATAACATTCCCTGTACTGACTGACTATGATTTCATCCTCCAACAGGGAACAGTTGAGTTTCCACAGACCACTTCCTACCGTCACACCAGAAGGGGGTGAAAGGGTGCAGGAGAGCATAAGGTGGTCTGAAAAGAAAACAGGGGTTAATCTAACATCAGTGGGTGGGCAATCTCTAGTAAAGAAATAATCAATGCGAGAGGCTCTGGTGCCATCATGACTAAACCAGGTGAAGCCCTCCTCTCTGGGATGCATGGTTTTAAAACAGTCAGTAAGCTTAAAATCCCTGCATATGCCCTGAAGTAAAATCGAAGTCTTATCCACTTTAAAATCTACCCCTGCTCTTTTTCTATCTTTCCTGCTCAAGATACAGTTAAAATCCCCTCCTACAACTAAAGGTACTTGCCCTAGCATGTAAAGCTGTATATCTTCTAAAAGGTCATACCTTTCATTTTTTCATTACATGTTTGGGCTTTGACACTTCACTGTGGTTGTTAACTGTGTGGTGTGTCCTGAAATGTTATATGTTTGGGCTGTGTGACATGCTTAATGCTTGTCAGTAGCTACCCACTTATTCATATATAGCAACTGACAACATAAGAAGTCCGGACATACTTTGATAGTAGTTGTAGAAGTATCCTTATTGATAATAGATCACTAATTCATAGTGATAGAACAGTAGATGAACAGGTGTTTGCACATGTCTCACGAAAATAAAATGGGTGTATGATTGCTGACGGCAGAGCAATACTGCCAAACTTATGAGTTCTTGTGGCAAACTTGATTCAGTGTCTTGACGTGTATACGCTGTTTCGCTGACTTGATTGTCACAAGAAACAAAGTGTGTTTGATAAGATCCGACCATTTTATTACGGGAGGATCAGTATGTATGGATTCTGATGTGACTGATAAACCCATTCGTATCTTAAGCATAATCTAATACGTGAGACAACGCCCTGGCACACGATAAAAAAAAAAAAAGAGAGAGAGCGGTTTTGTGTCCCCACAGTCCATAATGTAGAAAAGAGAGAAAAAAGCCTTTCTGATTTGGTGTGTGTGCTCATAGTGCAGAGTGTAGAGAAAAGAAAGCCGTTTTGGTGTCACGGGTGTTGTGACTTACACACACACATTTCTAAATTGAGAAAGGAAATTATTTTAGAGGAAGCACTAGAGTTTAGATCCCACATTTGTTGATAGGCATTCATTTATTTCCTCACTTCTGATGAAGTTTCAACAATAAACAACAAACTTTGTATTATGAGAAAGAACCAGACTCATTCTTCAGGAATCCGAAAATAAGCTCTATTTTATGAGTTATGCACGAATTCGGATTCTCCTATAAAAAGAATTCATTAACTCAAACCAAGTTAAGACTGCTTTGTCCTTCATATATATTCATGTCTAATCAAGTTTCAACGATAAACAACGTTGTACTTTGTAGAATGAGAAAGAACTTCTTCAGAAATAAGCATCTCTCGACATATGACGAAATACAGATTTTGCTATAAAATTAATTCCTTCTATCAGCCTGACTTAAAACTGTTTGTCCTCCTTATTTATCCACTTCAAATCAAGTTTCAACAATTAAAAAAAATTTGTAGTTTGAGAAAGAACAACTTAATCTTCAGCAATCAGTATAAAAAGAGGTGCAAATGCCAACCATACATACCTAAAAGGTGGAGCGGAAGTATTCAGCTGCAAGTAGGAGTGAATGTTCGACCATAATTTGTAAAAAGCGGGTAAGAAAAGGTTCGAATGCCCGACTATATATTAACAAAAGCGGGAGGAGAGGTCTTCGAATGAGAGTGGGTGAGAATTTCCAACCATAATCTATAAAATACGGTGAAAAAAAATATGTGAATGCCTCATAGAACACTAAAAGCGGAAGTGTTCGGCTGCAAGAAGGTGTGAATGTCCGACTATATTTGGTGAAAAGCAGGTGAAGCAAGGTCTGAATGCCCAACCTTACATCATCAAAAGCGAGATCAGAGGTGTTTGGCTGCAAGAAGGCCATAGTTTGCCAAAAGCGGGTAAGGTGCGAATGACCGACTAAATATCAACAAAAGTGGGGGCGGAGGTCTTCGGATGCAAGTGGGTGTGAATATCCCACCATACAAGTATGGTGGAGAGGAAGCTGTGAATGGCCGACCATAGTAAAAGGCGGGTGAGAGAAGGTGCGAATGTCAAACCATACATAATCAAAACAGGGAGCGGAGGTGTTCTGCTGTAAGAAGGTGTGAATGTCCAACCATAGTTGGTAAAAAGCGGGTAAGAAAAGGTTAAAATACCCGACTGTACACAATCAATAGCAGGAGCGGAGTTGTTCGGCTACTAAAAGGTGTGAAAGTCCGACCATGGTTTGTAAAAAGCGGGTAAGAAAAGGTGCGAATGCCCGACAATGTATGATCAAAAGAGGGAGTGGAGGTTTTCGGCTGCAAGAAGGTCTGAATGTCCAACCATAATTTGTAAAAACCGGGGAAAAAAAGGCTCGAAAGCCCGACTATACACCATCAAAAGTGGGAGCGGAGGTGTTCAGCTGCAAGACGGTCTGAATGTCCATCAATAATTGCTAGAAAACATGAAAGAAAATTTTCGAATATCAAACTGCACATGATCATAAGCGGGAGAGGAGGTGTTCAGCTGCAAGAAGGTGTGAATGTCTACCCATAATTACTGAAAAATGGGTAAGAAAAGGTGCGAATGCCTAACCATACATCATCAAAAGAGGGAGCGGAGGTGTTCCGCTGTAAGACGGTGTGAATGTCCGACCATAGATGGTAAAAAGCGGGTAAGAAAAGGTTAAATTACCCGACTGTACACAATCAAAAGAGGGAGCGGAGTTGTTCAGCTAAGAGAAGGTGTGAAAGTCCGACCTTGGTTTGTAAAAAGCGGGTAAGAAAAGGTTCGTATGCCCGAATATACACCATCAGAAGCGGAAGCGGAGGTGTTCGGCTGCAAGATATTGTGAACGTCCGACCAAAGTTTGTAAAAAGCAGTTAAGAAAAGGTTCGAATATCTAACCAAACATAATCAAAAGCAGGAGCAGAGCTGTTCGACTGGAAGTAGGTGTGAATGTCAGATCATAATTTGCAAAAAGCTGATGAGAAAGGGTGAGAATGCCCGACTATACACCATCAAATGCGGTAGCGGAGTTGTTCGGCTGTGAGTAGGTGTGAATCTCCAACCATAATTGCTGAAAAATGTGTTAGAAAAGGTAAAAATGCCGGTCCATACATAATCAAAATCGGGAGAGGTGGTGTTCAGCTGCAAGAAGGTCTAAATGTCCATCAATAATTGCTAGAAAACATGAAAGAAAATTTTCGAAAATCAAACCACACATGATCATAAGTGGGAGAGGAGGTGTTCAGCTGCAAGAAGGTGTGAATGTCCACCCATAATACCTGAAAAATGGGTAAAAAAAAGGTGCGAATGCCCAACCATACATCATCAAAAGCAGGAGTGCATGTGTTCGGCTACAAGAAGGTGTGAACGTCCGACCAAAGTTTGTAAAAAGCAGTTAAGAAAAGGTTCGAATATCCAACCATACATAATCAAAAGCGGGAGCAGAGCTGTTCGACTGCAAGTAGGTGTGAATGTCAGATCATAATTTGCAAAAAGCTGATGAGAAAGGGTGAGAATGCCCGACTATACACCATCAAATGCGGGAGCGGAGTTGTTCGGCTGTGAGTAGGTGTGAATCTCCGACCATAATTGCTGAAAAATGTGTTAGAAAAGGTAAGAATGCCGGTCCATACATCATCAAAACGGGTAAGAAAAGGTAGTATTGCCAGACCATATATGATCAAAATAGGGAGCGGAGGTGGTTCAGCTGCAAGAAGGTTTGAATGTCCAACTAAAGTTCAAATATATTAACAAAAGCGGGAGGAGAAGTCTTCGGATGAGAGTGGTTGAAAATTTCCAACCATAATGTATAAAATGCGGTGAAGAAAAAGGTGTGATAGAACACTAAAAGGTGGAGCGGAAGTGTTCGGCTGCAAGAAGGTGGGAATGTCCGACTATATTTGGTGAAAAGCAGGTGAAGCAAGGTCTGAATGCCCAACCTTACATCATCAAAAGCGAGATCAGAGGTGTTTGGCTGCAAGAAGGCCATAGTTTGCCAAAAGCGGGTAAGGTGCGAATGTCCGACTAAATATCAACAAAATTTGGGGCGGAGGTCTTCGGATGCAAGTGGGTGTGAATGTCCGACTATATTTGGTGAAAAGCAGGTGAAGCAAGGTCTGAATGCCCAACCTTACATCATCAAAAGCGAGATCAGAGGTGTTTGGCTGCAAGAAGGCCATAGTTTGCCAAAAGCGGGTAAGGTGCGAATGACCGACTAAATATCAACAAAAGTGGGGGCGGAGGTCTTCGGATGCAGGTGGGTGTGAATATCCCACCATACAAGTATGGTGGAGAGGAAGCTGTGAATGGCCGACCATAGTAAAAGGCGAGTGAGAGAAGGTGCGAATGTCAAACCATACATAATCAAAACAGGGAGCGGAGGTGTTCTGCTGTAAGAAGGTGTGAATGTCCAACCATAGTTGCTAAAAAGCGGGTAAGAAAAGGTTAAAATACCCGACTGTACACAATCAATAGCGGGAGCGGAGTTGTTCGGCTACTAAAAGGTGTGAAAGTCCGACCATGGTTTGTAAAAAGTGGGTAAGAAAAGGTGCGAATGCCCGACAATGTATGATCAAAAGAGGGAGTGGAGGTTCTCGGCTGCAAGAAGGTCTGAATGTCCAACCATAATTTGTAAAAACCGGGGAAGAAAAGGCTCGAAAGCCCGACTATACACCATCAAAAGTGGGAGCGGAGGTGTTCAGCTGCAAGACGGTCTGAATGTCCATCAATAATTGCTAGAAAACATGAAAGAAAATTTTCGAATATCAAACTGCACATGATCATAAGCGGGAGAGGAGGTGTTCAGCTGCAAGAAGGTGTGAATGTCTACCCATAATTACTGAAAAATGGGTAAGAAAAGGTGCGAATGCCTAACCATACATCATCAAAAGAGGGAGCGGAGGTGTTCCGCTGTAAGACGGTGTGAATGTCCGACCATAGATGGTAAAAAGCAGGTAAGAAAAGGTTAAATTACCCGACTGTACACAATCAAAAGAGGGAGCGGAGTTGTTCAGCTAAGAGAAGGTGTGAAAGTCCGACCTTGGTTTGTAAAAAGCGGGTAAGAAAAGGTTCGTATGCCCGAATATACACCATCAAAAGCGGAAGCGGAGGTGTTCGGCTGCAAGATATTGTGAACGTCCGACCAAAGTTTGTAAAAAGCAGTTAAGAAAAGGTTCAAATATCTAACCAAACATAATCAAAAGCGGGAGCAGAGCTGTTCGACTGGAAGTAGGTGTGAATGTCAGATCATAATTTGCAAAAAGCTGATGAGAAAGGGTGAGAATGCCCGACTATACACCATCAAATGCGGTAGCGGAGTTATTTGGCTGTGAGTAGTCGTGAATCTCCAACCATAATTGCTGAAAAATGTGTTAGAAAAGGTAAAAATGCCGGTCCATACATAATCAAAATCGGGAGAGGTGGTGTTCAGCTGCAAGAAGGTCTAAATGTCCATCAATAATTGCTAGAAAACATGAAAGAAAATTTTCGAAAATCAAACCACACATGATCATAAGTGGGAGAGGAGGTGTTCAGCTGCAAGAAGGTGTGAATGTCCACCCATAATACCTGAAAAATGGGTAAAAAAAAGGTGCGAATGCCCAACCATACATCATCAAAAGCAGGAGTGCATGTGTTCGGCTACAAGAAGGTGTGAACGTCCAACCAAAGTTTGTAAAAAGCAGTTAAGAAAAGGTTCGAATATCCAACCAAACATAATCAAAAGCGGGAGCAGAGCTGTTCGACTGCAAGTAGGTGTGAATGTCAGATCATAATTTGCAAAAAGCTGATGAGAAAGGGTGAGAATGCCCGACTATACACATTCAAATGCGGGAGCGGAGTTGTTCGAATCATCAAAAGCAGGAGTGGAAGTGTTCGGCTACAAGAAGGTGTGAACGTCCAACCAAAATATGTAAAAAGCAGTTAAGAAAAGGTTCGAATATCCAACCATACATCATCAAATGCGGGAGCGGAGTTGTTCGGCTGTGAGTAGGTGTGAATGTCCGACCATAATTGCTGAAAAATGTGTTAGAAAAGGTAAAAATGCCGGTCCATACATCATCAAAAGCGAGAGAGGTTGTGTTCGGCTGCAAGTAGGTGTGAATGTCCAGCCATAATTACTCACAAACGGATAAGAAAAGGTAGTATTGCCAGACCATATATGATCAAAACATGGAGCGGAGGTGGTTCAGCTGCAAGAAGGTTTGAATGTCCGACTAAAGTTCAAATATATTAAAGAAAGCGGGAGGAGAGGTCTTCGGATGAGAGTGGTTGAAAATTTCCGACCATAATGTATAAAATGCGGTGAAAAAAAGGTGTGATAGAACACTAAAAGGTGGAGCGGAAGTGTTCGGCTGCAAGAAGGTGTGAATGTCCGACTATATTTGGTGAAAAGCAGGTGAAGCAAGGTCTGAATGCCCAACCTTACATCATCAAAAGCGAGATCAGAGGTGTTTGGCTGCAAGAAGGCCATAGTTTGCCAAAAGCGGGTAAGGTGCGAATGTCCGACTAAATATCAACAAAATTTGGGGCAGAGGTCTTTGGATGCAAGTGAGTGTGAATATCCAACCATACAAGTATGGTGGAGAGGAAGCTGTGAATAGCCGACCATAGTTTGGAAAAAGCGGATAAGAAAAGGTGCGAATGTCCGACAATGTATGATCAAAAGAGAGAGCGGAGGTTTTCGGATACAAGAAGGTTTGAATGTCCCACCATAGTTTGTAAAAAGCGGGTAAGAAAAGGTTCGAATGCCCGAACATACACCATCAAAAGAGGGAGCGGAGGTGTTCCGCTGTAAGAAGGTGTGAATGTCAGACCATAGTTGCTAAAAAGCGGGTAAGAAAAGGTTAAAATACCCGACTGTACACAATCAATAGCGGGAGCGGAGTTGTTCGGCTACTAAAAGGTGTGAAACTCCGACCCTGGTTTGTAAAAAGCGGGTAAGAAAAGGTTCGAATGCCCGAACATACACCATCAAAAGAGGGAGCGGAGGTGTTCCGCTGTAAGACGGTGTGAATGTCCGATCATAGTTGGTAAAAAGCGGGTAAGAAAAGGTTAAAATACCCGACTGTACACAATCAAAAGAGGGAGCGGAGTTGTTCAGCTAAGAGAAGGTGTGAAAGTCCGACCATGGTTTGTAAAAAGCGGGTAAGAAAAGGTTCGTATGCCCGAATATACACTATCAAAACCGGAAGCGTAGGTGTTCCGCTGCAAGAAGGTGTGAACGTCCCACCAAAGTTTGTAAAAAAGCAGTTAAGAAAAGGTTCGAATATCTAACCAAACATAATCAAAAGCGGGAGCAGAGCTGTTCGACTGCAAGTAGGTGTGAATGTCAGAGAATAATTTGCAAAAAGCTGATGAGAAAGGGTGAGAAATCCTGACTATACACCATCAAATGCGATTCTCCAACCATAATTGTTGAAAAATGTGTTAGAAAAGGTAAGAATGCCGGTCCATACATCATCAAAAGCGGGAGAGGTGGTGTTCGGCTGCAAGTAGGTGTGAATGTCCATTAATAATTGTTTTAAAACATGAAAGAAAATGTTCGAATATCAAACCTTACATGATCATTAGCGGGAGAGGAGGTCTTCAGCTGCAAGAATGTGTGAATGTCCAGCCATAATTACTCACAAACGGGTAAGAAAAGGTACTATTGCCAGACCATATATGATCAAAACAGGGAGCGGAGGTGGTTCAGCTGCAAGAAGGTTTGAATGTCCGACTAAAGTTTGTAAAAAGCGGGTAAGACAAGGTGTGAATGCCCGACAATGTATGATCAAAAGAGGAGCGGAGGTTTTCGGGTGCAAGAAGGTCTGAATGTCCACCCATAATTACTGAAATATGGGTAAGAAAAGGTGCGAAAGCCCAACCGCACATGATCATAAGTGGATGAGAAGGTGTTCGACTGCAAGTAGGTGTGAATGTAAGATCATAATTTGTAAAAAGCGGGTAAGAAAAGGTAAGAATGCCCAACCATAAATTATCAAAAGCGGCAGCAGAGTTTCGGCTGGTATTTATCAATGTCTAGATAGATTTCAACAAAAAACAACGTTGTACTTTGCAGTAAAAGAAAGTGCAAATCAAAAGTTTTAGGAATCCGAGAATAAGCTTATTTTCATGAGTTCTGCACGATTTCGGATTTTATGTATAAAATGAATTTCTTCACGCAAACTAAGTTAACACTGCTTTGTCCTTCATATGTACCCATTTCTACATATATTTCAAGCATAAACTTCCTCATATTACCCTGAATGAGAAAGAGCCACACTTGTGATTAAGCCATACCTCCCTTTTGAGGAGTTCTGCATGATTTGGGATTTTATCTATAAAATTAATTCCTTCACTCAAACTATGTTAAAACGGCTTTTACCTTCATATTTATCAATGTCTCGATAGATTTAAACAAAAAAACAACGTTGTACTTTGCAATAAAAGAAAGAGCAAATCAAAAGTTTTAGGAATCCGAGAATAAGCTTATTTTCATGTGTTCTGCACGATTTCGGATTTTATGTATAAAATGAATTCATTCACTCAAACCAAGTTAAAACTGCTTTTTCCTTCATATTTATCAATGTCTAGATCGACTTCAACAAAGAACAACATTGTACTTTGCAGTAGAAGAAAGAGCAACACTGAAGGATCAGGAATCCGAGAATAAGCTTATTTTCTTATGGGCAAGTGGGAACTGCTTTGTCCTTCATATTTATCAATGTGTAGATGGATTTCAACTTCTTCTACTGCAAAGTCCAATGTTGTACTTGTTGAAGTCGATCATTGATGAATATGGAAGGACAAAGCAGTTTTAACTTGGTTTGAGCAAAGCAATTCATTTTATAGCAAAATCCGAAATCGTGCAGAACTCATGAAAGCAGGCTTATACTCGGATTCCTGAAACTTTAGATTTGCTCTTTCTTTTACTGCAAAGTACAACGTTGTTTTTTTGTTTAAATATTTCTAGACATGGTAAATATGAAGGACAAATCAGTTTTAAAATAGTTTGAGTGAAGTAATGCATTTTATAAGCAAAATCCCAAATCATGCAAACTCACGAAATGCTTTTTCTCGCTTTTCACTGCTTTTTACAAACTTTGGTCGGACGTTCACACCTTCTTGCATCCGAACACCTCCGCTTCCGCTTTTGATGATGTATATTCGGGCATTCGAACCTTTTTTTACCCGCTTTTTACAAACCATTGTCGGACTTTCACACCTTCTTGCAGCCGAACACCACCTCTCCCGCTTTTGATGGTCCAGTATTCTTACCTTTTCTAACACATTTTTCAGCAATTATGGTCGGACATTCACACCTACTCACAGCTGGACACCTCCGCTCCCGCTTTTGATCATACAATGTCGGGACATCGCTCCTTGTCTTACCTGCTTTTTACAAACTTTAGTCGAACATTCACACCTTCTTGCAGCTGAACACCTCCGCTCCCGCTTTTGATGATGTATAGTCGGGCTTTCGAGCCTTTTCTTACCCGGTTTTTACAAATTATGGTTGGACATTCAGACCTTGCAGCCGAACACCTCCGCTCTCTCTTTTGATCATACATTGTTGGGCATTCGCACCTTGTCTTACCCGCTTTTTACAAACTATAGTCAGACATTCACACCTTGCAGCTGAACCTCCGCTCCCTGTTTTGATCATGTATGGTCTGGCAATACTACCTTTTCTTCCCCCGTTTGTGAGTAATTATGGCTGGACATTCACACCTACTTGCAGTCGAACTGCTCTGCTCCCGCTTTTGATTATGTTTGGTTTGGATATTCGAACCTTTTCTTAACTGCTTTTTACAAACCATGGTCGGACTTTCACACCTTCTTGTAGCCGAACAACTCCGCTCCCGCTATTGATTGTGTACAGTCGGGTATTTTAACCTTTTCTTACCCGCTTTTTACCAACTATGGTCGGACATTCACACCGTCTTACAGCGGAACACCTCCGCTCCCGCTTTTTATGGTGTATAGTCGGGCATTCGAACCTTTTCTTACCCGCTATTTACAAACTATGGTAGGACATTCAAACTTTCGTGTATCCGAAAACCTCCGCTCTCTCTTTTGATCATACATTGTCGGACATTCGCACCTTTTCTTACCGGCTTTTTACAAACCATGGTCGGACTGTCACACCTTCTTGTAGCCGAACACATCCGCTCCTGCTTTTGATGATGTATGGTTGGGCATTCACACCTTTTTTTTGCCCATTTTTCAGGAATTATGGGTGGACATTCACACCTTGCAGCTGAACACCTCCTATCCCACTTATGATCATGTGCGGTTTGATTTTCGAAAAGTTTCTTTCATGTTTTCTAGCAATTATTGATGGACATGTAGACCTTCTTGCAGCTGAACACCTCCGCTCCCGCTTTTGATCATACATTGTCAGGCATTCGCACCTTGTCTTACCCACTTTTTACAAACTTTAGTCGAACAGTCACACCTTTTTGCAGCCGAACACCACCTCTACCGCTTTTGATGATGTATGGTCCAGCATTCTTACCTTTTCTAACACATTCTTCAGGAATTATGGTCGGACATTCACACCTACTCAGAGCCGAACACCTCCGCTCCCGCATTTGATGGTCTATAGTCGGGCATTCTACAGCGGAAAAGACTCATTCTTATGTTTGGTTAGATATTCGAACCTTTTCTTAACTGCTTTTTACAAACTTTGGTCGGACGTTCACAATATCTTGCAGCCGAACACCTCCGCTTCCGCTTTTGATGGTGTATATTCGGGCATACGAACCTTTTCTTACCCGCTTTTTACAAACCAAGGTCGGACTTTCACACCTTCTCTTAGCTGAACAACTCCGCTCCC
Organism: Leuresthes tenuis; assembly: GCF_036924035.1. Taxonomy (NCBI): domain Eukaryota; kingdom Metazoa; phylum Chordata; class Actinopteri; order Atheriniformes; family Atherinopsidae; genus Leuresthes; species Leuresthes tenuis. Next base: position 59,525 of record NW_027325528.1, on the reverse strand, counting down.
TCTTTTGATTGTGTACAGTCGGGTAATTTAACCTTTTCTTACCCGCTTTTTACCATCTATGGTCGGACATTCACACCGTCTTACAGCGGAACACCTCCGCTCCCTCTTTTGATGATGTATGGTTAGGCATTCGCACCTTTTCTTACCCATTTTTCAGTAATTATGGGTAGACATTCACACCTTCTTGCAGCTGAACACCTCCTCTCCCGCTTATGATCATGTGCAGTTTGATATTCGAAAATTTTCTTTCATGTTTTCTTGCAATTATTGATGGACATTTAGACCTTCTTGCAGCTGAACACCTCCTCTCCCGCTTATGATCATGTGCAGTTTGATATTCGAAAATTTTCTTTCATGTTTTCTAGCAATTATTGATGGACATTCAGACCTTCTTTCAGCTGAACACCTCCGCTTCCGCTTTTGATTGTGTATAGTCGGGCTTTCGAGCCTTTTCTTCCCCGGTTTTTACAAATTATGGTTGGACATTCAGACCTTCTTGCAGCCGAAAACCTCCGCTCCCTCTTTTAATCATACATTGTCGGGCATTCGCAGCTTTTCTTACCTGCTTTTTACAAACCAGGGTCGGACTTTCACATCTTTTAGTAGCCTAACACCTCCGCTCCCGTTATTGATTGTGTACAGTTGGGTATTTTAACCTTTTCTTACCCGCTTTTTACCAACTATGGTCTGACATTCACACCTTCTTGCAGCCGAACACTTCCGCTTCACCTTTTAGTGATGTATGGTTGGCATTTGCACCTTTTCTTACCCTCTTTTTATACTGATTGCTGAAGATTAAGTTGTTCTTTCTCAAACTACAACATTTTTTTAATTGTTGAAACTTGATTTGAAGTGGATAAATAAGGAGGACAAACAGTTTTAAGTCAGGCTGATAGAAGGAATTAATTTTATAGCAAAATCTGTATTTCGTCATATGTCAAGAGATGCTTATTGCTGAAGAAGTTCTTTCTCATTCTACAAAGTACAACGTTGTTTATCGTTGAAACTTGATTAGACATGAATAAATATGAAGGACAAAGCAGTCTTAACTTGGTTTGAGTTAAGGAATTCGTTTTATAGTAGAATCCGAATTCGTGCATAACTCGTAAAATAGAGCTTATTTTCGGATTCCTGAAGAATGAGTCTGGTTCTTTCTCATAATACAAAGTTTGTTGTTTATTGTTGAAACTTCATCAGAAGTGAAGAAATAAGGACAAACCGTTTTAAGTAAGTTTGATAGAAGGATTTCATTTTATAGCAAAATCTGTATTCTTTCATATCTCCTGGAGAGAAGCTTATTGCTGAAAATTAGGTCTGGTTCTTTTTCATACTACAAAATACAGTGTTGTTTATTGTTGAAACTAGATTAGAAGTAGATAAATATGAAGGACAAAGCAGTTTGAACTTGGTTTGAGAGAAGGAATTAATTTTATTGCAAAATCCGAATTCATGCATAACTCGTCAAATAGATAGTGATGTGTCGTTCGTGAGCGATTTGTTCGATATGAACTAATTTTTTATATGACTCGGGAGTAACGAGTTGTCTCAGTGAGTGATTTGTTCAATTTCATGCAGTAGCCTTCCTCACCACATGGCAGGCGGCAGCTTCATAAGTTCAGTCAGCAGGACAGGAAACAGTATTGATTCGTTCACGACTCAACTCCTCGGCTGACGGGTCCTCGCACAGGAAACAGTATTGATTCGTTTATGACTCAACTCCTTGGGTCTTTGTTCATTTGTCACCTTTCAAATTCTACGTTTCATTTGACAGGCTGAAGAGCAGTAGGCACAACAGTTCGTTCACAAACCGGATCATTAATCTCATAGACTATTCTACCTTCAACAAGTTGGAAACCACAATCGACTCTCTAGATGCAGAAAAAGCATTTGATCGAGTGAACTGGAAATTTTTATTCGCAACATTAAACAAATTCGGGTTTGGGTCACACTTCATCAAATGGATAAGGATATTATATAGCTCCCCAAATGCAAGTGTCAGGACAAATGATCAAACTTCTCCAAGCTTCAGTCTGCAGAGAGGTACAAGACAGGGTTGCCCATTTTCTTCCTCATTTTTTGCTTTTTTCATCAAACCTTTAGCAGCTTCTATCAGACAAGATAGAAATATTAAAGGCATCCAATCCCAAAATATTGAGCATAAAATAAGTCTTTATGCTGATGATGTATTACTTTTCCTTCAGAACTCATAGACGTCTCTCACACACACGATCACACTCATAAATAAATTCTCAGCACTTTCTGACTACTCTATCAACTGGTCTAAGACCACAGTTCTGCCCATTAACTGTAGGGTCCAGAATATACCTGCAAATATTAGATATTTAGGCATAAACATTTCCTCCAGGGTCTCAGAGCTAACAAACCTAAATTATGTTTTAAATTTTTCACAAGAACATCTTGTTTGGTCAGTTAAGTACTGAAAAGTCATTGATTTGGGCATACTTTAACATGTTAAAGGGGCTTTTGAAACTGTTATTTTTCACACAAAGGATTTTTCTGATGTGAAAGTGTATAGTAGAGGTCGGTTAAAAAACCTTTTTAAAAGAATTTGAGCTCATTCAAGGATAGTATGATGAGGGGCTGATATACTAACCTTTCCATATATATATATATATAATTGTTTCACTGATGTTAATTTGTTTAAAATCTGGTCATTTCTAACATATGTATCGGCCCACAATTTCACAATCGGTGCCTCCAAAATAAGTTCTTTCCTATACTCACATGAGTGAAGTGCACAGTGAATTAGAAGTTACTGAAGGCCTGTCAGAGGGAGCATTGGGCCCAGTATTCATTGTAAATGCCTTGTGATACGTCTTCGTAACACGTTTTATATAGTACAACCTGTCACTAAAGGAGCTCCACAGTTTGTCTGTCGTACTGCTTTGGTGCAGGTTGTGGGCCTTATAAATAAATTATATTCATATATTTATAGATTCTAAAGATATAGTGATTAAAAGAGGTTGACAACGCCACCTAGGTTTGAGAGCCCAAGACTCTAAAGACACGTACAGGTTCTTAATCAAAACAAGGTTTGAGCAGACTTAAAAAAACAGGAGTCTAACTGGTATTTTACAAGATTTATTGTCATAAAATAGGTAACCCAGCCCAAAATCTCCGCCAAGGATCCCACAGCCTCTGGATCATCTCACTCTCCAACTCTCTGGGGCAAGTGACAGACATCCAACTCTGGTGGTGGAACAAACCCTCAGTCACTCCAAAACACAAGAGTGAGGAAATATCAGTACTCACTGGTAGTCCACCTCCACCTCCACGGCCCTTGAAGAAGGCTCCGTACCCCCCATGCTCCCCGGGCGCTGTAATTGGCTGCCCCACTGCTCCAGTGTATGGCATCTGTCTCCATGAGTGTGTCACCCTGTGCATGTGTGTGTTCAACAGGTCCCAACCTGGATAGGTCAAATGCGGAGGAGTAATATTAAATTAAATAATTTTAGTTATTTACACTGATCCTCTATCATTCAAATGGTTATTAGTATGCCATGAGACTAAAGTGAAAGAAAGTTTACCAGTTTTGACAATAATTAAAACCAGATTCATTCTGCGGGAGGCTCCCTGGGGTTATAATTGCAAGACAGTTTCTCCTGAAATGCCTCAAGTCAAGATGAAGCACAGGTCTGCTACTCAGGCTTTGTGGACTCTTCTTTTATAACGAACCTTTACACAGAAAACTGTGAAAATGTCGTTCCTCCTCTCCAGTACCCCCGAATAGACCTTACCAGGGAGGCTGAGGAGTGTGATCCCGTTATTCCTGTCTGACACACATATTCTTACAATTTGAATTTATTGAAGTCTGTTAAAAATGAAAAATGTGTTTTTATGTCCAACAACGTTCTTTTAAATATTTGATGCTAATGATAAAAGCTCCAATGATGTCAGATTTTATGTTCAAAGCAGAACATGTGAAACAGCATAAAAAGTTAACGTTGACTTAACAGCATACATGTGTAACTGTGCTGTCGACACAGTGATGTAAACACCAGATAAAGAGAGAGAATGAGCTTTTACTGTCGGACTGTGTTGATTAAAGTGAGGACAGAAAACAACAGACTGAGCGAACAAAGAGAAAATCAGGAGCCTGCAGGGAAATCTTGCCCCACAGCTGAAAGTTTCTCCTTTAAACAGAGAAGTTTCAGTATTTTTCTGTTTTCACCACACTGCTGAATGAGTTCAGGTGTTGATGCTGTTCAGTGTTTCCTGAATCTTTCTGTTCTGTTGAAGAGTACTTTTTGTTGTAAATGATGTTGTCAGATTGGTGAATAAAATCTACTCTTTGTTCCACTGTCTTTATATAGAAAGTCCAAGATCTTTAATCCTTCCGCAGGCAAGAGGAAACATGGCTCTGATGAGGCTAAAGAACACGAGCAACAATTTACTAAAAGTTTATTGAACTTTTTGCATTGTTTCATTCCAACAAATACTCCTGCAGTTAAAGTGTTCCACACATACGTTATCTAACTTTTTAAACAAAATCACATGTATACATATATTTAATTTCTATTGAGAAATGCAGCAGAGCACCAGAGTTTCCTCATGTGTAAGAGGATGGAGGTGTGTTTGATGGGTCAAACACACAAAAAACACCTGGGCAGTCAGATCAAGCAGCTTTAAGCAGCTTGGTGGTTTTACTCTCTTTGGCTCCACTTTCTCAAGACGTCCTCTGCTGCGTCCAGAGTGGAGTCCTCCTGTTAGACACTAATTCATATGCTGATGTACATTCCAGCTGCCGTGACACTAAACAGGGAAACTCATCTTTTAACACCAGTAAAATCTATTCATTATTCAAATATTTTGACCTGTTTTGACTCCCCCTGTAAGCATGTAGTGTTCTAACACTTCACACTGTGCGGTCAATGCTTGTTCCTTTAAAAAAGGAGTGTATCAACTCTATGTAAGCACAGTGCATAAATGTGTACAATAAAAGGGGATATCAAACCCTCAACAATATCAAAAATACCTTATTTGTCTTTGGAAGAATAACTTTTGAAGAAAATGACCTTTTAATTGTTTCTTATTTTGATAAAAGAATCCAAACAAGTGCGTAATTTTTTTTTTCATGTTTTATTTTATTTAAACACATAAATCAATGTAATAATAATTTGTGTAGGATCTTATTCATATTCTTATTTGAATGACACAATAATGCTCTGAACAGTTGTGAGAACACCAGATTCTCACATGTGGGGATGCTTCCAGCATAAATCCCCACATCCTGAATCAGTTGTTCAGGATGAAAAGATAGAGTCGTGCAAAAGATAGATACATTTGAAGTATTTTTATTGATGTTACTGTAACAGGAGGTATAGAGATTTCATTGGATGACTAGTCTTGTGCGCGAATACTAAACGCTGCTGCTACTTTCTCTCTTGATGTTGTTGTATTTGTATTGTCTACGATGTTTTGGCGTCATATATTTTTTGAAGAGCCTCCACATTGAAGGCAGCTCTGGTCTTTCTTCTGAGGGGTTAAACTTGTCCACTGCTTGTTCTGGTACTGCAAGTTGAAGAGACAAGTCTTCTGTGGTATGTAAGGGGTTTGATGTTGGAGAGTCCTCTGACTGTTTAGAGGCTGGTTCCATTTCGATGACAATGAAAGTTCTTTCTTGATTTTGCTTTGGAAGTGGTTCTTGGACAACGATCAGTGATGAAATGTCCTCCGTGTCTTGAGTTTCCTGCATGACTTCAGACTGGTCGTTCTTTATAATGGTCTCTACCGTCTTTTTGCTTTCGCGCCGACGCTTTTTAGAGGAAACTTTCTCCTTTGGTGGCTCTGAGACATCTTTTGGTTGTGGGACTAATTCCATTTCGATGTCACTCACCAGCTCTGGGACCACGTCTGGTTGTGGCACTCCAGCCTGATGAGCCAAATCTGATGGAATCACTTCCTGTGAGTCTTCAGAAGCCCTTTCTATTTCCTTTTCTTCCACGGGTTCAGAAATCTTCTCTGGTTCCTGGATATAAATCGGTGATGAAATGTCCTCCGTGTCTTGAGGTTCCTGGATGACTTCAGGCAGGTTCTTTACAATGGTTTCTGGCATCTTTTTGTTCTTGCGCCGACGCTTCTTTGATGTAACGTTCTCTTTTGGTGGCTCAGGGATCCCTTGTGGTTCTGTTTTGTTGACTCCATCCACTTCTGGATTCGATACTTCCACTTGTGAAGCCAGCTCTTCTACAGTTATGTTCTTTGGTGGAAGACGTATCTGATCTAAATGGAGTTCTGGGAGGATGTACAGCTCTGTTTTTTCTTCTGGCTTGATGATGAGGGATAGAAATACAGCCTTCATAAGTTCTGCCACCTTCTTTTCCTGTGTCTTTGTTTCCTCCTCCTGTGCCTTTAGTTTGGAGGCAAGATCAATATTGGAGGCAGTCTTTTCTTTGAGTTGTTCTTTCAAGCTCTCTACCTCTTTTACAACTGACTGATATTCAGTTTCAGATACTGGTGGTTTCAGTGTTTCAATCAATTCTGTAATTACGTCATTGCATTCCTTGAGCTCCTGCTCACACTTTTCACGGAGATGACGCTCACACTTCAAACAGTTTTCCAGGTCCTTGAGATTTTCCTCAGAAATGGAGCAGCTATTCTCTGCTGCGACTCTTCTGTCTTTTTCTCGTGTTAGAAAGAAATTCTTTTTCAGCAGCTTAGTCCTGACAATATCCATCCGATGGTATAAATAGTTGATCTTGTCCTTATTATGTTGGTAAGATTCCTGTAATTTTTCTGATCCATAATCATCGTTGGCAGCAGAGGCATTAGAGGGAATCTCCTCGGTTTGTGAAATTGGAAACTTCCACGTGACGCGACGAACTTTGGAGGCCTGGGGATGATCCTGCACAAGCTGGACGTCCTCGGAATGAGGAGTCACAGCCGCAGCAGAGACCTGGGATTGTTCCTTTTCCAACACGTCCAACATTTCTGATCTGTTGGTGGGTTCCTCCAAACTTTCATCACTGCCAAAAGTAATGTTATATTTGTAGGACGCCTGAGATTGTTCTTTTTCAAACAGGTCATTTTCTAGGTTTGATTTTAAAATTTCTCGCCTGTTGGTGGGTTCCTTATAACTTTCCTTACTGACAAAAGTAATGTTATATTTGTAGGACGCCTGAGATTGTTCTTTTTCAAACAGGTCATTTTCTAGGCTTGATGTTAAAATTTCTTGCCTGTTGGTGGGTTTCTTATAACTTTCATTACTGCCAAAAGTAATGTTATATTTGTTGGAGGCCTGGGCTTGTTTGTCGGTTTGTGAATTTGGAAACTTCCACGTGACGCAACGTACTTTGGAGGCCTGGGGATGATCCTGCACCAGCTGGACGTCCTCGGAATGAGGAGTCACAGCCGCAGCAGAGACCTGGGATGGTTCTTTTTCCTCTTCGTCATTTACTGTTTGAGGAGACGGGGAATCCTCAGAGGCCTGGCATTGTTCTTTTTCACACAGCTCATTTTCTGACCTGTTGGTGGGTTCCTCATAACCTTCATTATCGCCAAAAGTAATGGTATATGTGTAGATATCCTCAGGTAAATCGTCCTCTACCATGTCACACCACTGAAGTGGAGCAGATGATATCTTGGTTTGACTCATTTTGCTTGTTGTTTTTAAGAGCTTGTCAAAATTACTATTTAAGATAGTAATTAAGTGTTGTTTTTAATAGTTTGTCAAAATTACTATTTAAGATAGTAATTAAGTGTTGTTTTTTTAGACGATGTGAAAACCGTTTGCTGTGACTTTCAAATTCGCTTCGAAAACTGGACGTGTTTCTTCAGATAAACTCCTGACGAACTGTGAAATAGGAGGGAAAATGTCTGGCCTATATAACATTTGTGATGTCAAACAACATCAGTGGTGACATCAATTGTGATGTCAAACAACATCAGTGGTGACATCAATTGTGATGTCATCATCAGTGATGACCAGAAGACCAGAAGAGAGATTGTGATGTCATCAGTGATGTCATCAGTGATGACATCACAATTTAGTGATAAGACTAAAAAAGAGCAATGGCATTCCGTTCTCAGTCACCATCTTGTGTGTTGTTTTGCTCTCTTGTTCAGTTTTATGATTATACATTTTTAAACTTTTTTCTGTGAAATCTCAAAATATTATTGTCCAGGTCAGTTTTAATGCATTCATTGTATGTTATGGTACTCACGACTGCTTTCTTCATGCCTCCACTGGAAAATTGGACCTCATTCTGTGATGATCTGCAGGTTTGAAGGCCTCTGTTCTGTCTCTCTTCTGGTCTGTGATTCCAACCACAGATTCTGAATGGAATTGAAGTCCGGATTCCAGAATGTTGATTTTTGTTCTCTGTTAATCACTTGACGACTTCAGCTGAATACTTCATGTCACTGTCACGTTGGAAGGTCCACTTCTGCCAGTTTTCAGCAACCAGTGTAATGTTTCCCACTAGCAGTGTTTTCCAAGACAGAATAATGTCAGTTTTTAAAATGTTTCCAAAATAAACCTTTTTCCACATTCAAACTGAAGCAGACACCCTTTCCACTTTTAAGATTAGGCTTAAAACTTTCCTTTTTGATAAAGCTTATAGTTAGGGATGGCTCAGGTGATCCTGAAACATCCCATAGTTAAGCTGCTATAGGATTAGACTGCTGGGCATCTGTCCCACCTTTCCTCACTTTGTTCTCTTTTTCCCCATTTAAAAAAGCCTCAAAATAAAAGTGAGTTTTAGGTGGCTACAATAGAATAGAATAGAATAGAATAGAATAGAATAGTATAGAATAGATAAATATTTTATTCATCCCCCAGTGAGGGAAATTCAAATTAGTCAAGTAGCTCATTAAAATATAAATATTTCCAATGATTGTATATTAGACAACAACAACAATCATAATAATAATCAATGACTAATTAAATAAATTTGAGAAGAACATGTCAGCAGTCGCTGTTAAAAAGCCTTATGGCTGTGGGGACAAAGGACCTCCTGAACCTCTCAGTCCTGCAGTTCAGTGAGATGAGCCTCTCACTGCAGCTGCTCCTCTCTCCTGCCAGGATGCTGTGGAGAGGATGTTTATTGTTCTCCAAAACAGAATATGATTTCCTCCTCATCCGTTGCTCCACCACAGCACCGAGAGGGTCGAGCCTTCTGCCTACCACAGAACAAGTCTTTTTCACCAGTTTGTCCAGGCACCTTGTTAGAATTAAAATTAACTAACAGACAACGGCATGAAACCAAGAAATCCCTCAGAGGCCTCAGTATTTTACTTGCAAGGGGAGAACATACACCCGAACCTACTCTCTGCAGATTCACAAGAGTTCTCCAACGAGTGGTTGCTTCCCTTGCTCTTTTATTAGGTGACACACACACACACACACATACATACAATCCCCTATGTGCCCAGGTCTGGCATATCTCCTTAGTTTGGAGGCATCTCCTTATTTGGGGAGCTATAAAGATAACGATCAGTGGGGAGACAACATTCCTTCTTCTTCTCCTTGTGAAGTTTTGATATGAACTGGCCTCTCTGGCTGTGACTTTTATTTAATGATAAAAAGCAAACTTTTCTGACACACCTACAGTTTTTGTCTTAAGTGCAACTCCCCCAGCAGACAACAGCATTGAACAGTGCATAGGAGTGATCAAACATGCATTTCATATCTCTACAGACATGAGCCGTCTAGGGAAGAAGAGACGGCTCAGGCCAATCTGAACACTGAACGCTAAGGACAAACTTTTTCCTTTGCGCCTTTGATTATGAGCGAATATATCCAACTAATGTGTGAGTCATTTTGTCATCATCACCCGTCTTGCATAGGTACTGTACTTTTCAGCAGCATTAGATTTCTAAGATAATGCGTCATTTGGAAGGTCAGACATGATAGTTTGTAGTATATTGGGTCCAAACTGTCTATCAAGGCAGACAGCATGAAGGTATGTTTACAGACTGTGTTTGGATCTAAATGTGTCTTTATTCTGTATGAACCTGCCATTGTCTCACTGCTCTTTGTATCAATAATGCAGATCAGGACCACTGAGCTCCTGCACGGAATCCCTGATTGTTCAGCAAATATTTAAAGTCAGAGTGAACATTCCCGGTTTCCCCAATTGTCACTGTCAAGTACAGTCAAATGTGCTAAAGTTGATGTTTTCTTGGCACATTTACTTTTCACCAGGGGAGAAGTGCTGCTGAGCAGAATTTTTACTTCCATAAAGATTCAAGTTGCATACACATAATTAACCTCTTGGTGACTGAATGATTAATAGAGGTCCATAATTCATGCATTACTTTAGAAAATTCCTAAGATTGCTGCAGAGCAGCATGATTCTCCAGAGAAACCTAATCTGAGCTGCACTGTCACCACTCCTGCAGCACTCTCTCCAAAAGATGGAGACCTTGTGCCAGTGTAGAGATTCCTGCCCGAGCACCAAAGATATCACAGTTAAAAGTCTCAGATGATAAGGAGTTGTTGGTGAAAATATAATGAAGCATCTCAAAAATGTTTTAACCACATTTTCACATTTTTCTGTGTAAGGGTTTGTTATAAAAGAAGAGTCCACAAAGCCTGAGTAGCAGACCTGTGCTTCTTCTTGACTTGAGGGATTTCAGGAGAAACTGTCTTGCAATTACAACCTCAGGGATCTTCCCGCAGAATAAATCTGGTTTTAATTATTGTCAAAACAGTTCAACTTTCTTTCACTTTAAGAGACCACTGTAATATACACAGTTTCATGGAATACTAATGACCATTTGAATGATAAAGAATCAATGTAAGTAACTAAGATGACTTTATTAAGATTACTTTATTGTCATGTAGTCACACGAAATTACTCTCCGCATCTGACTCATCCGGGTTGGCACCTGTTGAACACACACATGCACGGGGTGACACACTCAGCGCCCAGGGAGCATGGGGGGTACGGAGCGGCGAGATTAGGAATGGAAGGTTATTGGAGGACCCACTCTAACCACAGAGCCTGATAGGTTGTGGGTACAGTGGCACACGTTACACCGGCGGCTCCTGGGTACGGGGACCATTATGAAGAATTGAATCTCTGCACCATGCAAATCAAAGATGTCAGATGACACCAAACGAAAAAACTAAAAATAAGGAAGAGGTAAATCTGAAATGGTTGTTAAAAAACCATCTGAGGTTGCCGTGACAAAGTGACAGGATAACAAGGCAGTCTTGATGGCCTCCACTGTCCGTGGGATACAGCCCCAGGACAGTTGCATGAGATGGTCAACAAAAGAGAAGCTCCATGTTACTGTGCCTCGACCAGCTGTTGTAGCTGAATACAACAAAAACATGGGCGGCTTCGGTTTGTGCGACCGCATGATCAGCTTCTATCCAATGTCAAGCCGCACAAGAAAATGGACCTGCATTTTGTTGACCTGGCAGCTGGATCGAGTACAGGTCAGACCACCAAGTCTCTGGAAAACCAGAGAAAGAGAGGCTGCAGTATTTCGACTTCAAACTGCTGCTGGCTGAGGAGATGATTGCTCAGGCACAGGGAGATCACAAGGCTGACAATGTGGCCAGTGATGATGAAGAGATGAGTACTGATGAAGAGTACATTCCAACAAAGAAGAGGAGGCCTGTTGAACCTCAGCCCAATGCCAATGTCCAAAAATACAGGGCAGTCCATTTGCCAAAGATGGAGGAGGCTGCTCATTCATCACGGTGCAGAAGAGAGGGATGCAAAGGGGACACATATGTCAAGTGCATCAAGCATAACATGTTTCTGTGTGTTTCAAAGGCCAAAAACTGTTTCCTGTTGTACCATTCATGATACACTGTGATTTGGAGCTGTATGTGATGCCGTAAATTTGAGTATTCAAACATTGTTGGGTGTTCTGCTAAGTTTAAATTCTTGTTCAAATGTTTATTGTGGGGAGTACCAGTAAGGATATTCCAGTAAATATGTGTTTATTTTGGTGCCATGTTTAACTAACCCTGTTTGGTAGTTTGAAGAGTTGACAGTGAGAAATTGCGATAGTATAGGTCAGACAGAAATGTGCTGATTTCCTCCCTCATGTAAAATAGCCAGATCATTCAGATGTCTTCATCTATTTTAATGTTTATGAAATAAGAAGATTTTTTAAAAGAAATCCACATGAAAATGAATTCGGTATTATAACATTACATCATTACATTTTATATCAAACAAGACCCGATGTCCACCACAAGGGACAGTCCAGAAAAAATAAATAAACAATGTTTTTGAAAAAAAATTGTTGCAGTATGTTTCTTTCAACCACAATACTTAAATTATCATAAAAATATCAAAAAAGCAAAACTTGTTTCCTCTGGGTCTCTCATGGCATACTAATAACCATTTGAATGGTAAAGAATCAATGTAAGTAACTAAGATGACTTTATTAAGATTACTTTATTGTCATGTAGTCACACGAAATGACTCTCCGCATCTGACTCATCCAGGTTGGCACCTGTTGAACACACACATGCACGGGGTGACACACTCAGCGCCCAGGGAGCATGGGGGGTACGGAGCGGCGAGATTAGGAATGGAAGGTTATTGGAGGACCCACTCTAACCACAGAGCCTGATAGGTTGTGGGTACAGTGGCACACGTTACACCGGCGGCTCCTGGGTACGGGGACCATTATGAAGAATTGAATCTTTGCACCATGCAAATCAAAGATGTCAGATGACACCAAACGAAAAAACAAAAAATAAGGAAGAGGTAAATTGCACCTTTTCTTACCCATTTTTCAGTAATTATGGGTGGAAATTCACACCTTCTTGCAGCTGAACACCTCCTCTCCCACTTATGATCATGTGTGGTTTGATATTCGAAAATTTTCTTTCATGTTTTCTAGCAATTATTGATGGACATTCAGACCTTCTTTCAGCTGAACACCTCCGCTTCTGCTTTTGATTGTGTATAGTCGGGCTTTCGAGCCTTTTCTTCCCCGGTTTTTACAAATTATGGTTGGACATTCAGACCTTCTTGCAGCCGAAAACCTCCGCTCCCTCTTTTAATCATACATTGTCGGGCATTCGCAGCTTTTCTTACCTGCTTTTTACAAACCAGGGTCGGACTTTCACATCTTTTAGTAGCCTAACACCTCCGCTCCCGTTATTGATTGTGTACAGTTGGGTATTTTAACCTTTTCTTACCCGCTTTTTACCAACTATGGTCTGACATTCACACCTTCTTGCAGCCGAACACTTCCGCTTCACCTTTTAGTGTTCTATGGGGTATTCACACCTTTTTTTTCACCGCATTTTATAGATTATGGTTGGAAATTCTCACCCACTCTCATCCGAAGACCTCTCCTCCCACTTTTGTTAATATATAGTCGGGCATTCGAACCTTTTCTTACCCGCTTTTTACAAATTATGGTCGAACATTCCCACCTACTTGCAGCCGAATACTTCCGCTCCACCTTTTAGTGATGTATGGTTGGCATTTGCACCTTTTCTTACCCTCTTTTTATACTGATTGCTGAAGATTAAGTTGTTCTTTCTCAAACTACAACATTTTTTTAATTGTTGAAACTTGATTTGAAGTGGATAAATAAGGAGGACAAACAGTTTTAAGTCAGGCTGATAGAAGGAATTAATTTTATAGCAAAATCTGTATTTCGTCATATGTCAAGAGATGCTTATTGCTGAAGAAGTTCTTTCTCATTCTACAAAGTACAACGTTGTTTATCGTTGAAACTTGATTAGACATGAATAAATATGAAGGACAAAGCAGTCTTAACTTGGTTTGAGTTAAGGAATTCGTTTTATAGTAGAATCCGAATTCGTGCATAACTCGTAAAATAGAGCTTATTTTCGGATTCCTGAAGAATGAGTCTGGTTCTTTCTCATAATACAAAGTTTGTTGTTTATTGTTGAAACTTCATCAGAAGTGAAGAAATAAGGACAAACCGTTTTAAGTAAGTTTGATAGAAGGATTTCATTTTATAGCAAAATCTGTATTCTTTCATATCTCCTGGAGAGAAGCTTATTGCTGAAAATTAGGTCTGGTTCTTTTTCATACTACAAAATACAGTGTTGTTTATTGTTGAAACTAGATTAGAAGTAGATAAATATGAAGGACAAAGCAGTTTGAACTTGGTTTGAGAGAAGGAATTAATTTTATTGCAAAATCCGAATTCATGCATAACTCGTCAAATAGATAGTGATGTGTCGTTCGTGAGCGATTTGTTCGATATGAACTAATTTTTTATATGACTCGGGAGTAACGAGTTGTCTCAGTGAGTGATTTGTTCAATTTCATGCAGTAGCCTTCCTCACCACATGGCAGGCGGCAGCTTCATAAGTTCAGTCAGCAGGACAGGAAACAGTATTGATTCGTTCACGACTCAACTCCTCGGCTGACGGGTCCTCGCACAGGAAACAGTATTGATTCGTTTATGACTCAACTCCTTGGGTCTTTGTTCATTTGTCACGTTTCAAATTCTACGTTTCATTTGACAGGCTGAAGAGCAGTAGGCACAACAGTTCGTTCACAAACCGGATCATTAATCTCATAGACTATTCTACCTTCAACAAGTTGGAAACCACAATCGACTCTCTAGATGCAGAAAAAGCATTTGATCGAGTGAACTGGAAATTTTTATTCGCAACATTAAACAAATTCGGGTTTGGGTCACACTTCATCAAATGGATAAGGATATTATATAGCTCCCCAAATGCAAGTGTCAGGACAAATGATCAAACTTCTCCAAGCTTCAGTCTGCAGAGAGGTACAAGACAGGGTTGCCCATTTTCTTCCTCATTTTTTGCTTTTTTCATCAAACCTTTAGCAGCTTCTATCAGACAAGATAGAAATATTAAAGGCATCCAATCCCAAAATATTGAGCATAAAATAAGTCTTTATGCTGATGATGTATTACTTTTCCTTCAGAACTCACAGACGTCTCTCACACACACGATCACACTCATAAATAAATTCTCAGCACTTTCTGACTACTCTATCAACTGGTCTAAGACCACAGTTCTGCCCATTAACTGTAGGGTCCAGAATATACCTGCAATCACTTTACAGTCAGGAAATATTAGATATTTAGGCATAAACATTTCCTCCAGGGTCTCAGAGCTAACAAACCTAAATTATGTTTTAAAATTTTCACAAGAACATCTTGTTTGGTCAGTTAAGTACTGAAAAGTCATTGATTTGGGCATACTTTAACATGTTAAAGGGGCTTTTGAAACTGTTATTTTTCACACAAAGGATTTTTCTGATGTGAAAGTGTATAGTAGAGGTCGGTTAAAAAACCTTTTTAAAAGAATTTGAGCTCATTCAAGGATAGTATGATGAGGGGCTGATATACTAACCTTTCCATATATATATATATATAATTGTTTCACTGATGTTAATTTGTTTAAAATCTGGTCATTTCTAACATATGTATCGGCCCACAATTTCACAATCGGTGCCTCCAAAGTAAGTTCTTTCCTATACTCACATGAGTGAAGTGCACAGTGAATTAGAAGTTACTGAAGTTTATGTGGCCTGTCAGAGGGAGCATTGGGCCCAGTATTCATTGTAAATGCCTTGTGATACGTCTTCGTAACACGTTTTATATAGTACAACCTGTCACTAAAGGAGCACCACAGTTTGTCTGTCGTACTGCTTTGGTGGAGGTTGTGGGCCTTATAAATAAATTATATTCATATATTTATAGATTCTAAAGATATAGTGATTAAAAGAGGTTGACAACGCCACCTAGGTTTGAGAGCCCAAGACTCTAAAGACACGTACAGGTTCTTAATCAAAACAAGGTTTGAGCAGACTTAAAAAAACAGGAGTCTAACTGGTATTTTACAAGATTTATTGTCATAAAATAGGTAACCCAGCCCAAAATCTCCGCCAAGGATCCCACAGCCTCTGGATCATCTCACTCTCCAACTCTCTGGGGCAAGTGACAGACATCCAACTCTGGTGGTGGAACAAACCCTCAGTCACTCCAAAACACAAGAGTGAGGAAATATCAGTACTCACTGGTAGTCCACCTCCACCTCCACGGCCCTTGAAGAAGGCTCCGTACCCCCCATGCTCCCCGGGCGCTGTAATTGGCTGCCCCACTGCTCCAGTGTATGGCATCTGTCTCCATGAGTGTGTCACCCTGTGCATGTGTGTGTTCAACAGGTCCCAACCTGGATAGGTCAAATGCGGAGGAGTAATATTAAATTAAATAATTTTAGTTATTTACACTGATCCTCTATCATTCAAATGGTTATTAGTATGCCATGAGACTAAAGTGAAAGAAAGTTTACCAGTTTTGACAATAATTAAAACCAGATTCATTCTGCGGGAGGCTCCCTGGGGTTATAATTGCAAGACAGTTTCTCCTGAAATGCCTCAAGTCAAGATGAAGCACAGGTCTGCTACTCAGGCTTTGTGGACTCTTCTTTTATAACGAACCTTTACACAGAAAACTGTGAAAATGTCGTTCCTCCTCTCCAGTACCCCCGAATAGACCTTACCAGGGAGGCTGAGGAGTGTGATCCCGTTATTCCTGTCTGACACACATATTCTTACAATTTGAATTTATTGAAGTCTGTTAAAAATGAAAAATGTGTTTTTATGTCCAACAACGTTCTTTTAAATATTTGATGCTAATGATAAAAGCTCCAATGATGTCAGATTTTATGTTCAAAGCAGAACATGTGAAACAGCATAAAAAGTGAACGTTGACTTAACAGCATACATGTGTAACTGTGCTGTCGACACAGTGATGTAAACACCAGATAAAGAGAGAGAATGAGCTTTTACTGTCGGACTGTGTTGATTAAAGTGAGGACAGAAAACAACAGACTGAGCGAACAAAGAGAAAATCAGGAGCCTGCAGGGAAATCTTGCCCCACAGCTGAAAGTTTCTCCTTTAAACAGAGAAGTTTCAGTATTTTTCTGTTTTCACCACACTGCTGAATGAGTTCAGGTGTTGATGCTGTTCAGTGTTTCCTGAATCTTTCTGTTCTGTTGAAGAGTACTTTTTGTTGTAAATGATGTTGTCAGATTGGTGAATAAAATCTACTCTTTGTTCCACTGTCTTTATATAGAAAGTCCAAGATCTTTAATCCTTCCGCAGGCAAGAGGAAACATGGCTCTGATGAGGCTAAAGAACACGAGCAACAATTTACTAAAAGTTTATTGAACTTTTTGCATTGTTTCATTCCAACAAATACTCCTGCAGTTAAAGTGTTCCACACATACGTTATCTAACTTTTTAAACAAAATCACATGTATACATATATTTAATTTCTATTGAGAAATGCAGCAGAGCACCAGAGTTTCCTCATGTGTAAGAGGATGGAGGTGTGTTTGATGGGTCAAACACACAAAAAACACCTGGGCAGTCAGATCAAGCAGCTTTAAGCAGCTTGGTGGTTTTACTCTCTTTGGCTCCACTTTCTCAAGACGTCCTCTGCTGCGTCCAGAGTGGAGTCCTCCTGTTAGACACTAATTCATATGCTGATGTACATTCCAGCTGCCGTGACACTAAACAGGGAAACTCATCTTTTAACACCAGTAAAATCTATTCATTATTCAAATATTTTGACCTGTTTTGACTCCCCCTGTAAGCATGTAGTGTTCTAACACTTCACACTGTGCGGTCAATGCTTGTTCCTTTAAAAAAGGAGTGTATCAACTCTATGTAAGCACAGTGCATAAATGTGTACAATAAAAGGGGATATCAAACCCTCAACAATATCAAAAATACCTTATTTGTCTTTGGAAGAATAACTTTTGAAGAAAATGACCTTTTAATTGTTTCTTATTTTGATAAAAGAATCCAAACAAGTGCGTAATTTTTTTTTTCATGTTTTATTTTATTTAAACACATAAATCAATGTAATAATAATTTGTGTAGGATCTTATTCATATTCTTATTTGAATGACACAATAATGCTCTGAACAGTTGTGAGAACACCAGATTCTCACATGTGGGGATGCTTCCAGCATAAATCCCCACATCCTGAATCAGTTGTTCAGGATGAAAAGATAGAGTCGTGCAAAAGATAGATACATTTGAAGTATTTTTATTGATGTTACTGTAACAGGAGGTATAGAGATTTCATTGGATGACTAGTCTTGTGCGCGAATACTAAACGCTGCTGCTACTTTCTCTCTTGATGTTGTTGTATTTGTATTGTCTACGATGTTTTGGCGTCATATATTTTTTGAAGAGCCTCCACATTGAAGGCAGCTCTGGTCTTTCTTCTGAGGGGTTAAACTTGTCCACTGCTTGTTCTGGTACTGCAAGTTGAAGAGACAAGTCTTCTGTGGGGTTTGATGTTGGAGAGTCCTCTGACTGTTTAGAGGCTGGTTCCATTTCGATGACAATGAAAGTTCTTTCTTGATTTTGCTTTGGAAGTGGTTCTTGGACAACGATCAGTGATGAAATGTCCTCCGTGTCTTGAGTTTCCTGCATGACTTCAGACTGGTCGTTCTTTATAATGGTCTCTACCGTCTTTTTGCTTTCGCGCCGACGCTTTTTAGAGGAAACTTTCTCCTTTGGTGGCTCTGAGACATCTTTTGGTTGTGGGACTAATTCCATTTCGATGTCACTCACCAGCTCTGGGACCACGTCTGGTTGTGGCACTCCAGTCTGATGAGCCAAATCTGATGGAATCACTTCCTGTGAGTCTTCAGAAGCCCTTTCTATTTCCTTTTCTTCCACGGGTTCAGAAATCTTCTCTGGTTCCTGGATATAAATCGGTGATGAAATGTCCTCCGTGTCTTGAGGTTCCTGGATGACTTCAGGCAGGTTCTTTACAATGGTTTCTGGCATCTTTTTGTTCTTGCGCCGACGCTTCTTTGATGTAACGTTCTCTTTTGGTGGCTCAGGGATCCCTTGTGGTTCTGTTTTGTTGACTCCATCCACTTCTGGATTCGATACTTCCACTTGTGAAGCCAGCTCTTCTACAGTTATGTTCTTTGGTGGAAGACGTATCTGATCTAAATGGAGTTCTGGGAGGATGTACAGCTCTGTTTTTTCTTCTGGCTTGATGATGAGGGATAGAAATACAGCCTTCATAAGTTCTGCCACCTTCTTTTCCTGTGTCTTTGTTTCCTCCTCCTGTGCCTTTAGTTTGGAGGCAAGATCAATATTGGAGGCAGTCTTTTCTTTGAGTTGTTCTTTCAAGTTCTCTACCTCTTTTACAACTGACTGATATTCAGTTTCAGATACTGGTGGTTTCAGTGTTTCAATCAATTCTGCAATTACGTCATTGCATTCCTTGAGCTCCTGCTCACACTTTTCACGGAGATGACGCTCACACTTCAAACAGTTTTCCAGGTCCTTGAGTTTTTCCTCAGAAATGGAGCAGCTATTCTCTGCTGCGACTCTTCTGTCTTTTTCTCGTGTTAGAAAGAAATTCTTTTTCAGCAGCTTAGTCCTGACAATATCCATCCGATGGTATAAATAGTTGATCTTGTCCTTATTATGTTGGTAAGATTCCTGTAATTTTTCTGATCCATAATCATCGTCGGCAGCAGAGGCATTAGAGGGAATCTCCTCGGTTTGTGAAATTGGAAACTTCCACGTGACGCGACGAACTTTGGAGGCCTGGGGATGATCCTGCACAAGCTGGACGTCCTCAGAATGAGGAGTCACAGCCGCAGCAGAGACCTGGGATTGTTCCTTTTCCAACACGTCCAACATTTCTGATCTGTTGGTGGGTTCCTCCAAACTTTCATCACTGCCAAAAGTAATGTTATATTTGTAGGACGCCTGAGATTGTTCTTTTTCAAACAGGTCATTTTCTAGGTTTGATTTTAAAATTTCTCGCCTGTTGGTGGGTTCCTTATAACTTTCCTTACTGACAAAAGTAATGTTATATTTGTAGGACGCCTGAGATTGTTCTTTTTCAAACAGGTCATTTTCTAAGCTTGATGTTAAAATTTCTTGCCTGTTGGTGGGTTTCTTATAACTTTCATTACTGCCAAAAGTAATGTTATATTTGTTGGAGGCCTGGGCTTGTTTGTCGGTTTGTGAATTTGGAAACTTCCACGTGACGCAACGTACTTTGGAGGCCTGGGGATGATCCT
Source organism: Leuresthes tenuis (assembly GCF_036924035.1). Classification (NCBI taxonomy): domain Eukaryota; kingdom Metazoa; phylum Chordata; class Actinopteri; order Atheriniformes; family Atherinopsidae; genus Leuresthes; species Leuresthes tenuis. Next base: position 39,498 of record NW_027325528.1, on the reverse strand, counting down.
GCACCAGCTGGACGTCCTCGGAATGAGTAGTCACAGCCGCAGCAGAGACCTGGGATGGTTCTTTTTCCTCTTCGTCATTTACTGTTTGAGGAGACGGGGAATCCTCAGAGGCCTGGCATTGTTCTTTTTCACACAGCTCATTTTCTGACCTGTTGGTGGGTTCCTCATAACCTTCATTATCGCCAAAAGTAATGGTATATGTGTAGATATCCTCAGGTAAATCGTCCTCTACCATGTCACACCACTGAAGTGGAGCAGATGATATCTTGGTTTGACTCATTTTGCTTGTTGTTTTTAAGAGCTTGTCAAAATTACTATTTAAGATAGTAATTAAGTGTTGTTTTTAATAGTTTGTCAAAATTACTATTTAAGATAGTAATTAAGTGTTGTTTTTTTAGACGATGTGAAAACCGTTTGCTGTGACTTTCAAATTCGCTTCGAAAACTGGACGTGTTTCTTCAGATAAACTCCTGACGAACTGTGAAATAGGAGGGAAAATGTCTGGCCTATATAACATTTTCTCGTGTTAGAAAGAAATTCTTTTTCAGCAGCTTAGTCCTGACAATATCCATCCGATGGTATAAATAGTTGATCTTGTCCTTATTATGTTGGTAAGATTCCTGTAATTTTTCTGATCCATAATCATCGTCGGCAGCAGAGGCATTAGAGGGAATCTCCTCGGTTTGTGAAATTGGAAACTTCCACGTGACGCGACGAACTTTGGAGGCCTGGGGATGATCCTGCACAAGCTGGACGTCCTCAGAATGAGGAGTCACAGCCGCAGCAGAGACCTGGGATTGTTCCTTTTCCAACACGTCCAACATTTCTGATCTGTTGGTGGGTTCCTCCAAACTTTCATCACTGCCAAAAGTAATGTTATATTTGTAGGACGCCTGAGATTGTTCTTTTTCAAACAGGTCATTTTCTAGGTTTGATTTTAAAATTTCTCGCCTGTTGGTGGGTTCCTTATAACTTTCCTTACTGACAAAAGTAATGTTATATTTGTAGGACGCCTGAGATTGTTCTTTTTCAAACAGGTCATTTTCTAAGCTTGATGTTAAAATTTCTTGCCTGTTGGTGGGTTTCTTATAACTTTCATTACTGCCAAAAGTAATGTTATATTTGTTGGAGGCCTGGGCTTGTTTGTCGGTTTGTGAATTTGGAAACTTCCACGTGACGCAACGTACTTTGGAGGCCTGGGGATGATCCTGCACCAGCTGGACGTCCTCGGAATGAGTAGTCACAGCCGCAGCAGAGACCTGGGATGGTTCTTTTTCCTCTTCGTCATTTACTGTTTGAGGAGACGGGGAATCCTCAGAGGCCTGGCATTGTTCTTTTTCACACAGCTCATTTTCTGACCTGTTGGTGGGTTCCTCATAACCTTCATTATCGCCAAAAGTAATGGTATATGTGTAGATATCCTCAGGTAAATCGTCCTCTACCATGTCACACCACTGAAGTGGAGCAGATGATATCTTGGTTTGACTCATTTTGCTTGTTGTTTTTAAGAGCTTGTCAAAATTACTATTTAAGATAGTAATTAAGTGTTGTTTTTAATAGTTTGTCAAAATTACTATTTAAGATAGTAATTAAGTGTTGTTTTTTTAGACGATGTGAAAACCGTTTGCTGTGACTTTCAAATTCGCTTCGAAAACTGGACGTGTTTCTTCAGATAAACTCCTGACGAACTGTGAAATAGGAGGGAAAATGTCTGGCCTATATAACATTTGTGATGTCAAACAACATCAGTGGTGACATCAATTGTGATGTCAAACAACATCAGTGGTGACATCAATTGTGATGTCATCATCAGTGATGACCAGAAGACCAGAAGAGAGATTGTGATGTCATCAGTGATGTCATCAGTGATGACATCACAATTTAGTGATAAGACTAAAAAAGAGCAATGGCATTCCGTTCTCAGTCACCATCTTGTGTGTTGTTTTGCTCTCTTGTTCAGTTTTATGATTATACATTTTTAAACTTTTTTCTGTGAAATCTCAAAATATTATTGTCCAGGTCAGTTTTAATGCATTCATTGTATGTTATGGTACTCACAACTGCTTTCTTCATGCCTCCACTGGAAATTTGGACCTCATTCTGTGATGATCTGCAGGTTTGAAGGCCTCTGTTCTGTCTCTCTTCTGGTCTGTGATTCCAACCACAGATTCTGAATGGAATTGAAGTCCGGATTCCAGAATGTTGATTTTTGTTCTCTGTTAATCACTTGACGACTTCAGCTGAATACTTCATGTCACTGTCACGTTGGAAGGTCCACTTCTGCCAGTTTTCAGCAACCAGTGTAATGTTTCCCACTAGCAGTGTTTTCCAAGACAGAATAATGTCAGTTTTTAAAATGTTTCCAAAATAAACCTTTTTCCACATTCAAACTGAAGCAGACACCCTTTCCACTTTTAAGATTAGGCTTAAAACTTTCCTTTTTGATAAAGCTTATAGTTAGGGATGGCTCAGGTGATCCTGAAACATCCCATAGTTAAGCTGCTATAGGATTAGACTGCTGGGGTTCATCTGTCCCACCTTTCCTCACTTTGTTCTCTTTTTCCCCATTTAAAAAAGCCTCAAAATAAAAGTGAGTTTTAGGTGGCTACAATAGAATAGAATAGAATAGAATAGAATAGAATAGAATAGAATAGAATAGATAAATATTTTATTCATCCCCCAGTGAGGGAAGAAGAGACGGCTCAGGCCAATCTGAACACTGAACGCTAAGGACAAACTTTTTCCTTTGCGCCTTTGATTATGAGCGAATATATCCAACTAATGTGTGAGTCATTTTGTCATCATCACCCGTCTTGCATAGGTACTGTACTTTTCAGCAGCATTAGATTTCTAAGATAATGCGTCATTTGGAAGGTCAGACATGATAGTTTGTAGTATATTGGGTCCAAACTGTCTATCAAGGCAGACAGCATGAAGGTATGTTTACAGACTGTGTTTGGATCTAAATGTGTCTTTATTCTGTATGAACCTGCCATTGTCTCACTGCTCTTTGTATCAATAATGCAGATCAGGACCACTGAGCTCCTGCACGGAATCCCTGATTGTTCAGCAAATATTTAAAGTCAGAGTGAACATTCCCGGTTTCCCCAATTGTCACTGTCAAGTACAGTCAAATGTGCTAAGGTTGATGTTTTCTTGGCACATTTACTTTTCACCAGGGGAGAAGTGCTGCTGAGCAGAATTTTTACTTCCATAAAGATTCAAGTTGCATACACATAATTAACCTCTTGGTGACTGAATGATTAATAGAGGTCCATAATTCATGCATTACTTTAGAAAATTCCTAAGATTGCTGCAGAGCAGCATGATTCTCCAGAGAAACCTAATCTGAGCTGCACTGTCACCACTCCTGCAGCACTCTCTCCAGAAGATGACCTTGTGCCAGTGTAGAGATTCCTGCCCGAGCACCAAAGATATCACAGTTAAAAGTCTCAGATGATAAGGAGTTGTTGGTGAAAAAGTAATGAAGCATCTCAAAAATGTTTTAACCACATTTTCACATTTTTCTGTGTAAGGGTTTGTTATAAAAGAAGAGTCCACAAAGCCTGAGTAGCAGACCTGTGCTTCATCTTGACTTGAGGGATTTCAGGAGAAACTGTCTTGCAATTACAACCTCAGGGAGCTTCCCGCAGAATAAATCTGGTTTTAATTATTGTCAAAACAGTTCAACTTTCTTTCACTTTAAGAGACCACTGTAATATACACAGTTTCATGGAATACTAATGACCATTTGAATGATAAAGAATCAATGTAAGTAACTAAGATGACTTTATTAAGATTACTTTATTGTCATGTAGTCACACGAAATTACTCTCCGCATCTGACTCATCCGGGTTGGCACCTGTTGAACACACACATGCACGGGGTGACACACTCAGCGCCCAGGGAGCATGGGGGGTACGGAGCGGCGAGATTAGGAATGGAAGGTTATTGGAGGACCCACTCTAACCACAGAGCCTGATAGGTTGTGGGTACAGTGGCACACGTTACACCGGCGGCTCCTGGGTACAGGGACCATTATGAAGAATTGAATCTCTGCACCATGCAAATCAAAGATGTCAGATGACACCAAACGAAAAAACAAAAAATAAGGAAGAGGTAAATCTGAAATGGTTGTTAAAAAACCATCTGAGGTTGCCGTGACAAAGTGACAGGATAACAAGGCAGTCTTGATGGCCTCCACTGTCCGTGGGATACAGCCCCAGGACAGTTGCATGAGATGGTCAACAAAAGAGAAGCTCCATGTTACTGTGCCTCGACCAGCTGTTGTAGCTGAATACAACAAAAACATGGGCGGCTTCGGTTTGTGCGACCGCATGATCAGCTTCTATCCAATGTCAAGCCGCACAAGAAAATGGACCTGCATTTTGTTGACCTGGCAGCTGGATCGAGTACAGGTCAGACCACCAAGTCTCTGGAAAACCAGAGAAAGAGAGGCTGCAGTATTTCGACTTCAAACTGCTGCTGGCTGAGGAGATGATTGCTCAGGCACAGGGAGATCACAAGGCTGACAATGTGGCCAGTGATGATGAAGAGATGAGTACTGATGAAGAGTACATTCCAACAAAGAAGAGGAGGCCTGTTGAACCTCAGCCCAATGCCAATGTCCAAAAATACAGGGCAGTCCATTTGCCAAAGATGGAGGAGGCTGCTCATTCATCACGGTGCAGAAGAGAGGGATGCAAAGGGGACACATATGTCAAGTGCATCAAGCATAACATGTTTCTGTGTGTTTCAAAGGCCAAAAACTGTTTCCTGTTGTACCATTCATGATACACTGTGATTTGGAGCTGTATGTGATGCCGTAAATTTGAGTATTCAAACATTGTTGGGTGTTCTGCTAAGTTTAAATTCTTGTTCAAATGTTTATTGTGGGGAGTACCAGTAAGGATATTCCAGTAAATATGTGTTTATTTTGGTGCCATGTTTAACTAACCCTGTTTGGTAGTTTGAAGAGTTGACAGTGAGAAATTGCGATAGTATAGGTCAGACAGAAATGTGCTGATTTCCTCCCTCATGTAAAATAGCCAGATCATTCAGATGTCTTCATCTATTTTAATGTTTATGAAATAAGAAGATTTTTTAAAAGAAATCCACATGAAAATGAATTCGGTATTATAACATTACATCATTACATTTTATATCAAACAAGACCCGATGTCCACCACAAGGGACAGTCCAGAAAAAATAAATAAACAATGTTTTTGAAAAAAAATTGTTGCAGTATGTTTCTTTCAACCACAATACTTAAATTATCATAAAAATATCAAAAAAGCAAAACTTGTTTCCTCTGGGTCTCTCATGGCATACTAATAACCATTTGAATGGTAAAGAATCAATGTAAGTAACTAAGATGACTTTATTAAGATTACTTTATTGTCATGACTCTCCGCATCTGACTCATCCAGGTTGGCACCTGTTGAACACACACATGCACGGGGTGACACACTCAGCGCCCAGGGAGCATGGGGGGTACGGAGCGGCGAGATTAGGAATGGAAGGTTATTGGAGGACCCACTCTAACCACAGAGCCTGATAGGTTGTGGGTACAGTGGCACACGTTACACCGGCGGCTCCTGGGTACGGGGACCATTATGAAGAATTGAATCTTTGCACCATGCAAATCAAAGATGTCAGATGACACCAAACGAAAAAACAAAAAATAAGGAAGAGGTAAATTGTACCTTTTCTTACCCATTTTTCAGTAATTATGGGTGGAAATTCACACCTTCTTGCAGCTGAACACCTCCTCTCCCACTTATGATCATGTGTGGTTTGATATTCGAAAATTTTCTTTCATGTTTTCTAGCAATTATTGATGGACATTCAGACCTTCTTTCAGCTGAACACCTCCGCTTCCGCTTTTGATTGTGTATAGTCGGGCTTTCGAGCCTTTTCTTCCCCGGTTTTTACAAATTATGGTTGGACATTCAGACCTTCTTGCAGCCGAAAACCTCCGCTCCCTCTTTTAATCATACATTGTCGGGCATTCGCAGCTTTTCTTACCTGCTTTTTACAAACCAGGGTCGGACTTTCACATCTTTTAGTAGCCTAACACCTCCGCTCCCGTTATTGATTGTGTACAGTTGGGTATTTTAACCTTTTCTTACCCGCTTTTTACCAACTATGGTCTGACATTCACACCTTCTTGCAGCCGAACACTTCCGCTTCACCTTTTAGTGTTCTATGGGGTATTCACACCTTTTTTTTCACCGCATTTTATAGATTATGGTTGGAAATTCTCACCCACTCTCATCCGAAGACCTCTCCTCCCACTTTTGTTAATATATAGTCGGGCATTCGAACCTTTTCTTACCCGCTTTTTACAAATTATGGTCGAACATTCCCACCTACTTGCAGCCGAATACTTCCGCTCCACCTTTTAGTGATGTATGGTTGGCATTTGCACCTTTTCTTACCCTCTTTTTATACTGATTGCTGAAGATTAAGTTGTTCTTTCTCAAACTACAAAATTTTTTTAATTGTTGAAACTTGATTTGAAGTGGATAAATAAGGAGGACAAACAGTTTTAAGTCAGGCTGATAGAAGGAATTAATTTTATAGCGAAATCTGTATTTCGTCATATGTCAAGAGATGCTTATTGCTGAAGAAGTTCTTTCTCATTCTACAAAGTACAACGTTGTTTATCGTTGAAACTTGATTAGACATGAATAAATATGAAGGACAAAGCAGTCTTAACTTGGTTTGAGTTAAGGAATTCGTTTTATAGTAGAATCCGTATTCGTGCATAACTCGTAAAATAGAGCTTATTTTCGGATTCCTGAAGAATGAGTCTGGTTCTTTCTCATAATACAAAGTTTGTTGTTTATTGTTGAAACTTCATCAGAAGTGAAGAAATAAGGACAAACCGTTTTAAGTAAGTTTGATAGAAGGATTTCATTTTATAGCAAAATCTGTATTCTTTCATATCTCCTGGAGAGAAGCTTATTGCTGAAAATTAGGTCTGGTTCTTTTTCATACTACAAAATACAGTGTTGTTTATTGTTGAAACTAGATTAGAAGTAGATAAATATGAAGGACAAAGCAGTTTGAACTTGGTTTGAGAGAAGGAATTAATTTTATTGCAAAATCCGAATTCATGCATAACTCGTCAAATAGATAGTGATGTGTCGTTCGTGAGCGATTTGTTCGATATGAACTAATTTTTTATATGACTCGGGAGTAACGAGTTGTCTCAGTGAGTGATTTGTTCAATTTCATGCAGTAGCTTTCCTCACCACATGGCAGGCGGCAGCTTCATAAGTTCAGTCAGCAGGACAGGAAACAGTATTGATTCGTTCACGACTCAACTCCTCGGCTGACGGGTCCTCGCACAGGAAACAGTATTGATTCGTTTATGACTCAACTCCTTGGGTCTTTGTTCATTTGTCACGTTTCAAATTCTACGTTTCATTTGACAGGCTGAAGAGCAGTAGGCACAACAGTTCGTTCACAAACCGGATCATTAATCTCATAGACTATTCTACCTTCAACAAGTTGGAAACCACAATCGACTCTCTAGATGCAGAAAAAGCATTTGATCGAGTGAACTGGAAATTTTTATTCGCAACATTAAACAAATTCGGGTTTGGGTCACACTTCATCAAATGGATAAGGATATTATATAGCTCCCCAAATGCAAGTGTCAGGACAAATGATCAAACTTCTCCAAGCTTCAGTCTGCAGAGAGGTACAAGACAGGGTTGCCCATTTTCTTCCTCATTTTTTGCTTTTTTCATCAAACCTTTAGCAGCTTCTATCAGACAAGATAGAAATATTAAAGGCATCCAATCCCAAAATATTGAGCATAAAATAAGTCTTTATGCTGATGATGTATTACTTTTCCTTCAGAACTCACAGACGTCTCTCACACACACGATCACACTCATAAATAAATTCTCAGCACTTTCTGACTACTCTATCAACTGGTCTAAGACCACAGTTCTGCCCATTAACTGTAGGGTCCAGAATATACCTGCAATCACTTTACAGTCAGGAAATATTAGATATTTAGGCATAAACATTTCCTCCAGGGTCTCAGAGCTAACAAACCTAAATTATGTTTTAAATTTTTCACAAGAACATCTTGTTTGGTCAGTTAAGTACTGAAAAGTCATTGATTTGGGCATACTTTAACATGTTAAAGGGGCTTTTGAAACTGTTATTTTTCACACAAAGGATTTTTCTGATGTGAAAGTGTATAGTAGAGGTCGGTTAAAAAACCTTTTTAAAAGAATTTGAGCTCATTCAAGGATAGTATGATGAGGGGCTGATATACTAACCTTTCCATATATATATATATATAATTGTTTCACTGATGTTAATTTGTTTAAAATCTGGTCATTTCTAACATATGTATCGGCCCACAATTTCACAATCGGTGCCTCCAAAGTAAGTTCTTTCCTATACTCACATGAGTGAAGTGCACAGTGAATTAGAAGTTACTGAAGTTTATGTGGCCTGTCAGAGGGAGCATTGGGCCCAGTATTCATTGTAAATGCCTTGTGATACGTCTTCGTAACACGTTTTATATAGTACAACCTGTCACTAAAGGAGCTCCACAGTTTGTCTGTCGTACTGCTTTGGTGGAGGTTGTGGGCCTTATAAATAAATTATATTCATATATTTATAGATTCTAAAGATATAGTGATTAAAAGAGGTTGACAACGCCACCTAGGTTTGAGAGCCCAAGACTCTAAAGACACGTACAGGTTCTTAATCAAAACAAGGTTTGAGCAGACTTAAAAAAACAGGAGTCTAACTGGTATTTTACAAGATTTATTGTCATAAAATAGGTAACCCAGCCCAAAATCTCCGCCAAGGATCCCACAGCCTCTGGATCATCTCACTCTCCAACTCTCTGGGGCAAGTGACAGACATCCAACTCTGGTGGTGGAACAAACCCTCAGTCACTCCAAAACACAAGAGTGAGGAAATATCAGTACTCACTGGTAGTCCACCTCCACCTCCACGGCCCTTGAAGAAGGCTCCGTACCCCCCATGCTCCCCGGGCGCTGTAATTGGCTGCCCCACTGCTCCAGTGTATGGCATCTGTCTCCATGAGTGTGTCACCCTGTGCATGTGTGTGTTCAACAGGTCCCAACCTGGATAGGTCAAATGCGGAGGAGTAATATTAAATTAAATAATTTTAGTTATTTACACTGATCCTCTATCATTCAAATGGTTATTAGTATGCCATGAGACTAAAGTGAAAGAAAGTTTACCAGTTTTGACAATAATTAAAACCAGATTCATTCTGCGGGAGGCTCCCTGGGGTTATAATTGCAAGACAGTTTCTCCTGAAATGCCTCAAGTCAAGATGAAGCACAGGTCTGCTACTCAGGCTTTGTGGACTCTTCTTTTATAACGAACCTTTACACAGAAAACTGTGAAAATGTCGTTCCTCCTCTCCAGTACCCCCGAATAGACCTTACCAGGGAGGCTGAGGAGTGTGATCCCGTTATTCCTGTCTGACACACATATTCTTACAATTTGAATTTATTGAAGTCTGTTAAAAATGAAAAATGTGTTTTTATGTCCAACAACGTTCTTTTAAATATTTGATGCTAATGATAAAAGCTCCAATGATGTCAGATTTTATGTTCAAAGCAGAACATGTGAAACAGCATAAAAAGTGAACGTTGACTTAACAGCATACATGTGTAACTGTGCTGTCGACACAGTGATGTAAACACCAGATAAAGAGAGAGAATGAGCTTTTACTGTCGGACTGTGTTGATTAAAGTGAGGACAGAAAACCACAGACTGAGCGAACAAAGAGAAAATCAGGAGCCTGCAGGGAAATCTTGCCCCACAGCTGAAAGTTTCTCCTTTAAACAGAGAAGTTTCAGTATTTTTCTGTTTTCACCACACTGCTGAATGAGTTCAGGTGTTGATGCTGTTCAGTGTTTCCTGAATCTTTCTGTTCTGTTGAAGAGTACTTTTTGTTGTAAATGATGTTGTCAGATTGGTGAATAAAATCTACTCTTTGTTCCACTGTCTTTATATAGAAAGTCCAAGATCTTTAATCCTTCCGCAGGCAAGAGGAAACATGGCTCTGATGAGGCTAAAGAACACGAGCAACAATTTACTAAAAGTTTATTGAACTTTTTGCATTGTTTCATTCCAACAAATACTCCTGCAGTTAAAGTGTTCCACACATACATTATCTAACTTTTTAAACAAAATCACATGTATACATATATTTAATTTCTATTGAGAAATGCAGCAGAGCACCAGAGTTTCCTCATGTGTAAGAGGATGGAGGTGTGTTTGATGGGTCAAACACACAAAAAACACCTGGGCAGTCAGATCAAGCAGCTTTAAGCAGCTTGGTGGTTTTACTCTCTTTGGCTCCACTTTCTCAAGACGTCCTCTGCTGCGTCCAGAGTGGAGTCCTCCTGTTAGACACTAATTCATATGCTGATGTACATTCCAGCTGCCGTGACACTAAACAGGGAAACTCATCTTTTAACACCAGTAAAATCTATTCATTATTCAAATATTTTGACCTGTTTTGACTCCCCCTGTAAGCATGTAGTGTTCTAACACTTCACACTGTGCGGTCAATGCTTGTTCCTTTAAAAAAGGAGTGTATCAACTCTATGTAAGCACAGTGCATAAATGTGTACAATAAAAGGGGATATCAAACCCTCAACAATATCAAAAATACCTTATTTGTCTTTGGAAGAATAACTTTTGAAGAAAATGACCTTTTAATTGTTTCTTATTTTGATAAAAGAATCCAAACAAGTGCGTAATTTTTTTTTTCATGTTTTATTTTATTTAAACACATAAATCAATGTAATAATAATTTGTGTAGGATCTTATTCATATTCTTATTTGAATGACACAATAATGCTCTGAACAGTTGTGAGAACACCAGATTCTCACATGTGGGGATGCTTCCAGCATAAATCCCCACATCCTGAATCAGTTGTTCAGGATGAAAAGATAGAGTCGTGCAAAAGATAGATACATTTGAAGTATTTTTATTGATGTTACTGTAACAGGAGGTATAGAGATTTCATTGGATGACTAGTCTTGTGCGCGAATACTAAACGCTGCTGCTACTTTCTCTCTTGATGTTGTTGTATTTGTATTGTCTACGATGTTTTGGCGTCATATATTTTTTGAAGAGCCTCCACATTGAAGGCAGCTCTGGTCTTTCTTCTGAGGGGTTAAACTTGTCCACTGCTTGTTCTGGTACTGCAAGTTGAAGAGACAAGTCTTCTGTGGTATGTAAGGGGTTTGATGTTGGAGAGTCCTCTGACTGTTTAGAGGCTGGTTCCATTTCGATGACAATGAAAGTTCTTTCTTGATTTTGCTTTGGAAGTGGTTCTTGGACAACGATCAGTGATGAAATGTCCTCCGTGTCTTGAGTTTCCTGCATGACTTCAGACTGGTCGTTCTTTATAATGGTCTCTACCGTCTTTTTGCTTTCGCGCCGACGCTTTTTAGAGGAAACTTTCTCCTTTGGTGGCTCTGAGACATCTTTTGGTTGTGGGACTAATTCCATTTCGATGTCACTCACCAGCTCTGGGACCACGTCTGGTTGTGGCACTCCAGCCTGATGAGCCAAATCTGATGGAATCACTTCCTGTGAGTCTTCAGAAGCCCTTTCTATTTCCTTTTCTTCCACGGGTTCAGAAATCTTCTCTGGTTCCTGGATATAAATCGGTGATGAAATGTCCTCCGTGTCTTGAGGTTCCTGGATGACTTCAGGCAGGTTCTTTACAATGGTTTCTGGCATCTTTTTGTTCTTGCGCCGACGCTTCTTTGATGTAACGTTCTCTTTTGGTGGCTCAGGGATCCCTTGTGGTTCTGTTTTGTTGACTCCATCCACTTCTGGATTCGATACTTCCACTTGTGAAGCCAGCTCTTCTACAGTTATGTTCTTTGGTGGAAGACGTATCTGATCTAAATGGAGTTCTGGGAGGATGTACAGCTCTGTTTTTTCTTCTGGCTTGATGATGAGGGATAGAAATACAGCCTTCATAAGTTCTGCCACCTTCTTTTCCTGTGTCTTTGTTTCCTCCTCCTGTGCCTTTAGTTTGGAGGCAAGATCAATATTGGAGGGAGTCTTTTCTTTGAGTTGTTCTTTCAAGCTCTCTACCTCTTTTACAACTGACTGATATTCAGTTTCAGATACTGGTGGTTTCAGTGTTTCAATCAATTCTGCAATTACGTCATTGCATTCCTTGAGCTCCTGCTCACACTTTTCACGGAGATGACGCTCACACTTCAAACAGTTTTCCAGGTCCTTGAGTTTTTTCTCAGAAATGGAGCAGCTATTCTCTGCTGCGACTCTTCTGTCTTTTTCTCGTGTTAGAAAGAAATTCTTTTTCAGCAGCTTAGTCCTGACAATATCCATCCGATGGTATAAATAGTTGATCTTGTCCTTATTATGTTGGTAAGATTCCTGTAATTTTTCTGATCCATAATCATCGTTGGCAGCAGAGGCATTAGAGGGAATCTCCTCGGTTTGTGAAATTGGAAACTTCCACGTGACGCGACGAACTTTGGAGGCCTGGGGATGATCCTGCACAAGCTGGACGTCCTCGGAATGAGGAGTCACAGCCGCAGCAGAGACCTGGGATTGTTCCTTTTCCAACACGTCCAACATTTCTGATCTGTTGGTGGGTTCCTCCAAACTTTCATCACTGCCAAAAGTAATGTTATATTTGTAGGACGCCTGAGATTGTTCTTTTTCAAACAGGTCATTTTCTAGGTTTGATTTTAAAATTTCTCGCCTGTTGGTGGGTTCCTTATAACTTTCCTTACTGACAAAAGTAATGTTATATTTGTAGGACGCCTGAGATTGTTCTTTTTCAAACAGGTCATTTTCTAGGCTTGATGTTAAAATTTCTTGCCTGTTGGTGGGTTTCTTATAACTTTCATTACTGCCAAAAGTAATGTTATATTTGTTGGAGATCTGGGCTTGTTTGTCGGTTTGTGAATTTGGAAACTTCCACGTGACGCAACGTACTTTGGAGGCCTGGGGATGATCCTGCACCAGCTGGACGTCCTCGGAATGAGGAGTCACAGCCGCAGCAGAGACCTGGGATGGTTCTTTTTCCTCTTCGTCATTTACTGTTTGAGGAGACGGGGAATCCTCAGAGGCCTGGCATTGTTCTTTTTCACACAGCTCATTTTCTGACCTGTTGGTGGGTTCCTCATAACCTTCATTATCGCCAAAAGTAATGGTATATGTGTAGATATCCTCAGGTAAATCGTCCTCTACCATGTCACACCACTGAAGTGGAGCAGATGATATCTTGGTTTGACTCATTTTGCTTGTTGTTTTTAAGAGCTTGTCAAAATTACTATTTAAGATAGTAATTAAGTGTTGTTTTTAATAGTTTGTCAAAATGACTATTTAAGATAGTAATTAAGTGTTGTTTTTTTAGACGATGTGAAAACCGTTTGCTGTGACTTTCAAATTCGCTTCGAAAACTGGACGTGTTTCTTCAGATAAACTCCTGACGAACTGTGAAATAGGAGGGAAAATGTCTGGCCTATATAACATTTGTGATGTCAAACAACATCAGTGGTGACATCAATTGTGATGTCAAACAACATCAGTGGTGACATCAATTGTGATGTCATCATCAGTGATGACCAGAAGACCAGAAGAGAGATTGTGATGTCATCAGTGATGTCATCAGTGATGACATCACAATTTAGTGATAAGACTAAAAAAGAGCAATGGCATTCCGTTCTCAGTCACCATCTTGTGTGTTGTTTTGCTCTCTTGTTCAGTTTTATGATTATACATTTTTAAACTTTTTTCTGTGAAATCTCAAAATATTATTGTCCAGGTCAGTTTTAATGCATTCATTGTATGTTATGGTACTCACGACTGCTTTCTTCATGCCTCCACTGGAAAATTGGACCTCATTCTGTGATGATCTGCAGGTTTGAAGGCCTCTGTTCTGTCTCTCTTCTGGTCTGTGATTCCAACCACAGATTCTGAATGGAATTGAAGTCCGGATTCCAGAATGTTGATTTTTGTTCTCTGTTAATCACTTGACGACTTCAGCTGAATACTTCATGTCACTGTCACGTTGGAAGGTCCACTTCTGCCAGTTTTCAGCAACCAGTGTAATGTTTCCCACTAGCAGTGTTTTCCAAGACAGAATAATGTCAGTTTTTAAAATGTTTCCAAAATAAACCTTTTTCCACATTCAAACTGAAGCAGACACCCTTTCCACTTTTAAGATTAGGCTTAAAACTTTCCTTTTTGATAAAGCTTATAGTTAGGGATGGCTCAGGTGATCCTGAAACATCCCATAGTTAAGCTGCTATAGGATTAGACTGCTGGGGTTCATCTGTCCCACCTTTCCTCACTTTGTTCTCTTTTTCCCCATTTAAAAAAGCCTCAAAATAAAAGTGAGTTTTAGGTGGCTACAATAGAATAGAATAGAATAGAATAGAATAGAATAGAATAGATAAATATTTTATTCATCCCCCAGTGAGGGAAATTCAAATTAGTCAAGTAGCTCATTAAAATATAAATATTTCCAATGATTGTATATTAGACAACAACAACAATCATAATAATAATCAATGACTAATTAAATAAATTTGAGAAGAACATGTCAGCAGTCGCTGTTAAAAAGCCTTATGGCTGTGGGGACAAAGGACCTCCTGAACCTCTCAGTCCTGCAGTTCAGTGAGATGAGCCTCTCACTGCAGCTGCTCCTCTCTCCTGCCAGGATGCTGTGGAGAGGATGTTTATTGTTCTCCAAAACAGAATATGATTTCCTCCTCATCCGTTGCTCCACCACAGCACCGAGAGGGTCGAGCCTTCTGCCTACCACAGAACAAGTCTTTTTCACCAGTTTGTCCAGGCACCTTGTTAGAATTAAAATTAACTAACAGACAACGGCATGAAACCAAGAAATCCCTCAGAGGCCTCAGTATTTTACTTGCAAGGGGAGAACAACACCCGAACCTACTCTCTGCAGATTCACAAGAGTTCTCCAACGAGTGGTTGCTTCCCTTGCTCTTTTATTAGGTGACACACACACATACATACAATCCCCTATGTGCCCAGGTCTGGCATATCTCCTTAGTTTGGAGGCATCTCCTTATTTGGGGAGCTATAAAGATAACGATCAGTGGGGAGACAACATTCCTTCTTCTTCTCCTTGTGAAGTTTTGATATGAACTGGCCTCTCTGGCTGTGACTTTTATTTAATGATAAAAAGCAAACTTTTCTGACACACCTACAGTTTTTGTCTTAAGTGCAACTCCCCCAGCAGACAACAGCATTGAACAGTGCATAGGAGTGATCAAACATGCATTTCATATCTCTACAGACATGAGCCGTCTAGGGAAGAAGAGACGGCTCAGGCCAATCTGAACACTGAACGCTAAGGACAAACTTTTTCCTTTGCGCCTTTGATTATGAGCGAATATATCCAACTAATGTGTGAGTCATTTTGTCATCATCACCCGTCTTGCATAGGTACTGTACTTTTCAGCAGCATTAGATTTCTAAGATAATGCGTCATTTGGAAGGTCAGACATGATAGTTTGTAGTATATTGGGTCCAAACTGTCTATCAAGGCAGACAGCATGAAGGTATGTTTACAGACTGTGTTTGGATCTAAATGTGTCTTTATTCTGTATGAACCTGCCATTGTCTCACTGCTCTTTGTATCAATAATGCAGATCAGGACCACTGAGCTCCTGCACGGAATCCCTGATTGTTCAGCAAATATTTAAAGTCAGAGTGAACATTCCCGGTTTCCCCAATTGTCACTGTCAAGTACAGTCAAATGTGCTAAGGTTGATGTTTTCTTGGCACATTTACTTTTCACCAGGGGAGAAGTGCTGCTGAGCAGAATTTTTACTTCCATAAAGATTCAAGTTGCATACACATAATTAACCTCTTGGTGACTGAATGATTAATAGAGGTCCATAATTCATGCATTACTTTAGAAAATTCCTAAGATTGCTGCAGAGCAGCATGATTCTCCAGAGAAACCTAATCTGAGCTGCACTGTCACCACTCCTGCAGCACTCTCTCCAGAAGATGACCTTGTGCCAGTGTAGAGATTCCTGCCCGAGCACCAAAGATATCACAGTTAAAAGTCTCAGATGATAAGGAGTTGTTGGTGAAAAAGTAATGAAGCATCTCAAAAATGTTTTAACCACATTTTCACATTTTTCTGTGTAAGGGTTTGTTATAAAAGAAGAGTCCACAAAGCCTGAGTAGCAGACCTGTGCTTCATCTTGACTTGAGGGATTTCAGGAGAAACTGTCTTGCAATTACAACCTCAGGGAGCTTCCCGCAGAATAAATCTGGTTTTAATTATTGTCAAAACAGTTCAACTTTCTTTCACTTTAAGAGACCACTGTAATATACACAGTTTCATGGAATACTAATGACCATTTGAATGATAAAGAATCAATGTAAGTAACTAAGATGACTTTATTAAGATTACTTTATTGTCATGTAGTCACACGAAATTACTCTCCGCATCTGACTCATCCGGGTTGGCACCTGTTGAACACACACATGCACGGGGTGACACACTCAGCGCCCAGGGAGCATGGGGGGTACGGAGCGGCGAGATTAGGAATGGAAGGTTATTGGAGGACCCACTCTAACCACAGAGCCTGATAGGTTGTGGGTACAGTGGCACACGTTACACCGGCGGCTCCTGGGTACGGGGACCATTATGAAGAATTGAATCTCTGCACCATGCAAATCAAAGATGTCAGATGACACCAAACGAAAAAACTAAAAATAAGGAAGAGGTAAATCTGAAATGGTTGTTAAAAAACCATCTGAGGTTGCCGTGACAAAGTGACAGGATAACAAGGCAGTCTTGATGGCCTCCACTGTCCGTGGGATACAGCCCCAGGACAGTTGCATGAGATGGTCAACAAAAGAGAAGCTCCATGTTACTGTGCCTCGACCAGCTGTTGTAGCTGAATACAACAAAAACATGGGCGGCTTCGGTTTGTGCGACCGCATGATCAGCTTCTATCCAATGTCAAGCCGCACAAGAAAATGGACCTGCATTTTGTTGACCTGGCAGCTGGATCGAGTACAGGTCAGACCACCAAGTCTCTGGAAAACCAGAGAAAGAGAGGCTGCAGTATTTCGACTTCAAACTGCTGCTGGCTGAGGAGATGATTGCTCAGGCACAGGGAGATCACAAGGCTGACAATGTGGCCAGTGATGATGAAGAGATGAGTACTGATGAAGAGTACATTCCAACAAAGAAGAGGAGGCCTGTTGAACCTCAGCCCAATGCCAATGTCCAAAAATACAGGGCAGTCCATTTGCCAAAGATGGAGGAGGCTGCTCATTCATCACGGTGCAGAAGAGAGGGATGCAAAGGGGACACATATGTCAAGTGCATCAAGCATAACATGTTTCTGTGTGTTTCAAAGGCCAAAAACTGTTTCCTGTTGTACCATTCATGATACACTGTGATTTGGAGCTGTATGTGATGCTGTAAATTTGAGTATTCAAACATTGTTGGGTGTTCTGCTAAGTTTAAATTCTTGTTCAAATGTTTATTGTGGGGAGTACCAGTAAGGATATTCCAGTAAATATGTGTTTATTTTGGTGCCATGTTTAACTAACCCTGTTTGGTAGTTTGAAGAGTTGACAGTGAGAAATTGCGATAGTATAGGTCAGACAGAAATGTGCTGATTTCCTCCCTCATGTAAAATAGCCAGATCATTCAGATGTCTTCATCTATTTTAATGTTTATGAAATAAGAAGATTTTTTAAAAGAAATCCACATGAAAATGAATTCGGTATTATAACATTACATCATTACATTTTATATCAAACAAGACCCGATGTCCACCACAAGGGACAGTCCAGAAAAAATAAATGAACAATGTTTTTGAAAAAAAATTGTTGCAGTATGTTTCTTTCAACCACAATACTTAAATTATCATAAAAATATCAAAAAAGCAAAACTTGTTTCCTCTGGGTCTCTCATGGCATACTAATAACCATTTGAATGGTAAAGAATCAATGTAAGTAACTAAGATGACTTTATTAAGATTACTTTATTGTCATGTAGTCACACGAAATGACTCTCCGCATCTGACTCATCCAGGTTGGCACCTGTTGAACACACACATGCACGGGGTGACACACTCAGCGCCCAGGGAGCATGGGGGGTACGGAGCGGCGAGATTAGGAATGGAAGGTTATTGGAGGACCCACTCTAACCACAGAGCCTGATAGGTTGTGGGTACAGTGGCACACGTTACACCGGCGGCTCCTGGGTACGGGGACCATTATGAAGAATTTAATCTTTGCACCATGCAAATCAAAGATGTCAGATGACACCAAACGAAAAAACAAAAAATAAGGAAGAGGTAAATTGCACCTTTTCTTACCCATTTTTCAGTAATTATGGGTGGAAATTCACACCTTCTTGCAGCTGAACACCTCCTCTCCCACTTATGATCATGTGTGGTTTGATATTCGAAAATTTTCTTTCATGTTTTCTAGCAATTATTGATGGACATTCAGACCTTCTTTCAGCTGAACACCTCCGCTTCCGCTTTTGATTGTGTATAGTCGGGCTTTCGAGCCTTTTCTTCCCCGGTTTTTACAAATTATGGTTGGACATTCAGACCTTCTTGCAGCCGAAAACCTCCGCTCCCTCTTTTAATCATACATTGTCGGGCATTCGCAGCTTTTCTTACCTGCTTTTTACAAACCAGGGTCGGACTTTCACATCTTTTAGTAGCCTAACACCTCCGCTCCCGTTATTGATTGTGTACAGTTGGGTATTTTAACCTTTTCTTACCCGCTTTTTACCAACTATGGTCTGACATTCACACCTTCTTGCAGCCGAACACTTCCACTTCACCTTTTAGTGTTCTATGGGGTATTCACACCTTTTTTTTCACCGCATTTTATAGATTATGGTTGGAAATTCTCACCCACTCTCATCCGAAGACCTCTCCTCCCACTTTTGTTAATATATAGTCGGGCATTCGAACCTTTTCTTACCCGCTTTTTACAAATTATGGTCGAACATTCCCACCTACTTGCAGCCGAATACTTCCGCTCCACCTTTTAGTGATGTATGGTTGGCATTTGCACCTTTTCTTACCCTCTTTTTATACTGATTGCTGAAGATTAAGTTGTTCTTTCTCAAACTACAACATTTTTTTAATTGTTGAAACTTGATTTGAAGTGGATAAATAAGGAGGACAAACAGTTTTAAGTCAGGCTGATAGAAGGAATTAATTTTATAGCAAAATCTGTATTTCGTCATATCTCAAGAGATGCTTATTGCTGAAGAAGTTCTTTCTCATTCTACAAAGTACAACGTTGTTTATCGTTGAAACTTGATTAGACATGAATAAATATGAAGGACAAAGCAGTCTTAACTTGGTTTGAGTTAAGGAATTCGTTTTATAGTAAAATCCGAATTCGTGCATAACTCGTAAAATAGAGCTTATTTTCGGATTCCTGAAGAATGAGTCTGGTTCTTTCTCATAATACAAAGTTTGTTGTTTATTGTTGAAACTTCATCAGAAGTGAAGAAATAAGGACAAACCGTTTTAAGTAAGTTTGATAGAAGGATTTCATTTTATAGCAAAATCTGTATTCTTTCATATCTCCTGGAGAGAAGCTTATTGCTGAAAATTAGGTCTGGTTCTTTTTCATACTACAAAATACAGTGTTGTTTATTGTTGAAACTAGATTAGAAGTAGATAAATATGAAGGACAAAGCAGTTTGAACTTGGTTTGAGAGAAGGAATTAATTTTATTGCAAAATCCGAATTCATGCATAACTCGTCAAATAGATAGTGATGTGTCGTTCGTGAGCGATTTGTTCGATATGAACTAATTTTTTATATGACTCGGGAGTAACGAGTTGTCTCAGTGAGTGATTCGTTCATTTTCATGCAGTACCCTTCCTCACCCCATGGCAGGCGGCAGCTTCATAAGCTCAGTCAGCAGGACACGAAACAGTATTGATTCGTTCACGACTCAACTCCTCGGGTGACGGGTCCTCGCACAGGAAACAGTATTGATTCGTTCATGACTCAACTCCTCGGCTGACGGGTCCTCGCACAGGAAACAGTATTGATTCGTTTACGACTAAACTCCTTGGTTCTTCGTTCATTTGTCACGTTTCAAATTCTACGTTTCATTTGACAGGCTGAAGAGCAGTAGGCACAACAGTTTGTCTACAAACCGGATCATTAATCTCATAGACTATTCTAGCATCAACAACTTGGAAACCACAATCGACTCTCTAGATGCAGAAAAAGCATTTGATGGAGTGAACTGGAAATTTTTATTCGCAGCATTAAACAAATTCGGGTTTGGGTCACACTTCATCAACTGGATAAGGATATTATATAGCTCCCCAAATGCAAGTGTCAGGACAAATGATCAAACTTCTCCAAGCTTCAGTCTGCAGAGAGGTACAAGACAGGGTTGCCCACTTTCTCCCTCACTTTTTGCTATTTTCATCAAACCTTTAGCAGCTTCTATCAGACAAGATAGAAATATTAAAGGCATCCAATCCCAAAATATTGAGCATAAAATAAGTCTTTATGCTGATGATGTATTACTTTTCCTTCAGAACTCACAGACGTCTCTCACTCACACGATCACACTCATAAATAAATTCTCAGCACTTTCTGACTACTCTATCAACTAGTCTAAGACCACAGTTCTGCCCATTAACTGCAGGGTCCAGAATATACCTGCGATCACTTTACAGTCAGGAAATAATAGATATTTAGGCATAAACATTTCCTCCAGGCTCTCAGAGTTAACAAAGCTAAATTATGTGCAATTATTAGAGACTTATTAAAGAAAGCAGAGGACGATCTCTCTCGTTGGAAGTCCTTACCTATATCACTTATGGGGAGAGTTACAACCATTAAAATGATGATACTACCAAAAGTTAACTATTTGTTCTCAATGATCCCCATAAAACCATCTGCTACTTGGTTTAAGTCACTAGATTCATGCATCTCCAAATTTCTGTGGAAAAACAAACCACCACGTATTAGTTTAAAAACCCTACAGAAGACCAAGGACTGTGGTGGATTAGATTTACCTCATTGTCAGCACTATTCCTTAGCCAATAGGTTACAGTATATATCAAAATGGTTTAAACCTAGCCCAATAGATGAACCATGGATAAATATAGAACAAGCATTGTGTGATAATCTGGAAATCTCTGACCTGCCACTTATTAGTCAAAATATTTACATCAAAAGCGGAAGCGGAGGTGTTCGGCTGCAAGAAGGTGTGAACGTCCGACCAAAGTTTGTAAAAACCAGTTAAAAGGTTCCAATATCCAACCAAACATAATCAAAAGCGGGAGCAGAGCTGTTCGACTGCAAGTAGGTGTGAATGTCAGATCATAATTTGCAAAAAGCTGATGAGAAAGGGTGAGAATGCCCGACTATACACCATCAAATGCGGGAGCGGAAGTGTTCGGCTGTGAATAGGTGTGAATGTCCGACCATAATTGCTGAAAAATGTTTAAGAAAAGGTGCGAATGCCCAACCATACATCATCAAAAGCAGGAGTTTATGTGTTCGGCTACAAGGTTTGAATGTCCTACCATAGTTTGTAAAAGGCGGGTAAGAAAAGGTTCGAATGCCCGAACATACACCATCAAAAGATGGAGCGGAGGTGTTCCGCTGTAAGAAGGTGTGAATGTCCGACCATAGTTGGTAAAAAGCGGGTAAGAAAAAGTTCGAATGCCCGAATAAACACCATCAAAAGCAGAAGCGGAGGTGTTCAGCTGTAAGAAGGTGTGAAAGTCCCACCAAAGTTTGTAAAAAGCAGTTAAGAAAAGGTTCGAATATCTAACCAAACATAATCAAAAGCGGGAGCAGAGCTGTTCGACTGCAAATAGGTGTGAATGTCAGATCATAATTTGCAAAAAGCTGATGAGAAAGGGTGAGAATGCCCGACTATACACCATCAAATGCGGGAGCGGAGTTGTTCGGCTGTGAGTAGGTGTGAATTTCCAACCATAATTGCTGAAAAATGTGTTAGAAAAGGCTAGAATGCCGGTCCATACATCATCAAAAGCGGGAGAGGTGGTGTTCGGCTGCAAGTAGGTGTGAATGTCCAGCCATAATTACTCACAAACGGGTAAGAAAAGGTAGTATTGCCAGACCATACATGATCAAAACAGGGGGCGGAGGTGGTTCAGCTGCAAGAAGGTGTGAATGTCCGACTAAAGTTTATAAAAAGCAGGTAAGACAAGGTGCGAATGCCCGACAATGTAAGATCAAAAGAGGGAGCGGAGGTGTTCGGCTGCAAGAAGGTCTGAATGTCCACCCATAATTCCTGAAAAATGGGTAAAAACAGGGTGCGAATGCCAGACCATACATCATCAAAAGCAGGAGTGGATGTGTTCGGCAACATGAAGGTTTGAATGTCCATCAATAATTGCTTTAAAACATGAAAGAAAATTTTCGAATATCAAACCGCACATGATCATAAGCGGGAGAGGAGGTGTTCCGCTGTAAGAAGGTGTGAATGTCCGACCATAGTTGGTAAAAAGCGGGTAAGAAAAGGTTAAAATATCCGACTGTACACAATCAATAGTGGGAGCGGAGTTGTTCGGCTACAAGAAGGTGTGAAAGTCCCATCATGGTTTGTAAAAAGCTTGTAAGAAAAGGTTCGAATGGCCGAATATATACCATCAAAAGTGGAAGCGGAAGTGTTCGGTTGCAAGAAGGTGTGAACGTCCGACCAAAGTTTGTAAAAAGCAGTTAAGAAAAGTTTCGAATATCCAACAAAACATAATCAACAGCTGGAGCGGAGTTGTTCGGCTGTGAATAGGTGTGAATGTCCGACCATAATTGCTGAAAAATGTGTTAGAAAAGACTAAAATGCCGTACCATACATCATCAAAAGCGGGAAAAGTGGTGTTCGGCTTCAAGTAGGTGTGAATGTCCAGCCATAATTACTCACAAACGGGTAAGAAAAGGTAGTATTGCCAGACCATACATGATCAAAAAAGGGAGCGGAGGTGGTTCAGCTGTGAGGTGTGAATGTCCGACTAAAGTTTGTAAAAAGCGGATAAGACAAGGTGCGAATGCCCGACAATGTATGATCAAAAGAGGGAGCTGATGTTTTCGGCTGCAAGAAGGTCTGAATGTCCAACCATAATTTGTAAAAACCGGGGAAGAAAAGGCTCGAAAGCCCGACTCATGTATACTGAGGATGGGAGACTGGGTCAAAATGTTTTTATTTAATTTGTTGGCTTCCTTAGCTGGGGCAACTTTTTTGAACTGGCATTGTATAAATTGCTCTAATCTGTGTAATTATGAATTTGATTCGATTTTAATATTAATGTATTAATATAGGCTTGAATTGGACTATTTCTGCCTATATCTTTCCTTTTTGATAAAGCTTATAGACACTCTCTCCCCTGTGTTTCCCTATTCCAACAGGTATCCTTTGAATGGTGTTATGGTGTTTTTCCCCCCTCTTTTCTGTCCTCTCAAACCCCAGCTGGTCGAGGCGGATGGCCACCCTTCCTGAGTCTAGTTCTGTCAGAGGTTTCTTCCTGTTAAAAGGGAGTCGTTCCTTTCCACAGTCGCCACAGGCACGCTCAGGACTGGAGATTGGACTGAAGACAAGTTTCGGTGCAATCTGTTGGTTTCCTTAGCTAGGATATTGTTTTTGAATTGGCTCTACGTGAATGAATTGGATTGTTTTAAAATTAATTAATTGGATTTCATTGGATTATGATTACAATGAAATGATTTCCAGTTGGCTTGAATTGGACTATGTTAATTAAGTTCCTTGAGATGACATTTGTTGTAATTTGAAGCTATATAAATAAAACTGAATTGAATTTAAATTAATTCCCTCTCGCCCGATGACTGCTGAGATAGGCTCCAGCCCCCCTGTGACCCTACTGACAGGTTAAGTGGGTATAGAAAATGGATGGATGGACTTAGAGATGGACTCTTAGAGATAAAACTTGTTTTGATTAGGAGCTTGGTAAATAAAACTGACAGGACAAGCCTGCAGCTGCAAGTTCAGCAAATATCCAGTAGGTAGCAGACTAACTCTATAGCAGATGCTTAATTTTTCACAAGAACATCTTGTTTGGTCAGTTAAGTACTGAAAAGTCATTGATTTTGGGCATACTTTAACACGTTAAAGGGGCTTTTGAAACTGTTATTTTTCACACAAAGGATTTTTCTGATGTGAAAGGTTATAGTAGAGGTCGGTTAAAAAACCTTTTTAAAAGAATTTGAGCTCATTCAAGGATAGTATGATGAGGGGCTGATATACTAACCTTTCCGTATATATATATATATAATTGTTTCACTGATGTTAATTTGTTTAAAATCTGGTCATTTCTAACATATGTATCGGCCCACAATTTCACAATCGGTGCCTCCAAAATAAGTTCTTTCCTATACTCACATGAGTGAAGTGCACAGTGAATTAGAAGTTACTGAAGTTTATGTGGCCTGTCAGAGGGAGCATCGGGCCCAGTATTCATTGTAAATGCCTTGTGATACGTCTTCGTAACACGTTTTATATAGTACAACCTGTCACTAAAGGAGCTCCACAGTTTGTCTGTCGTACTGCTTTGGTGGAGGTTGTGGGCCTTATAAATAAATTATATTCATATATTTATAAATTCTAAAGATATAGTGATTAAAAGAGGTTGACAACGCCACCTAGGTTTGAGAGCCCAAGACTCTAAAGACACGTACAGGTTCTTAATCAAAACAAGGTTTGAGCAGACTTAAAAAAACAGGAGTCTAACTGGTATTTTACAAGATTTATTGTCATAAAATAGGTAACCCAGCCCAAAATCTCCGCCAAGGATCCCACATCCTCTGGATCATCTCACTCTCCAACTCTCTGGGGCAAGTGACAGACATCCAACTCTGGTGGTGGAACAAGCCCTCAGTCACTCCAAAACACAAGAGTGAGGAAATATCAGTACTCACTGGTAGTCCACCTCCACCTCCACGGCCCTTGAAGAAGGCTCCGTACCTCCCTGCTCCCCGGGCGCTGTAATTGGCTGCCCCACTGCTCCAGTGTATGGCATCTGTCTCCATGAGTGTGTCACCCTGTGCATGTGTGTGTTCAACAGGTCCCAACCTGGATAGGTCAAATGCGGAGGAGTAATATTAAATTAAATCATTTTAGTTATTTACATTGATCCTCTATCATTCAAATGGTTATTAGTATGCCATGAGACTAAAGTTAAAGAAAGTTTACCAGTTTTGACAATAATTAAAACCAGATTCATTCTGCGGGAGGCTCCCTGGGGTTATAATTGGAAGACAGTTTCTCCTGAAATGCCTCAAGTCAAGATAAAGCACAGGTCTGCTACTCAGGCTTTGTGGACTCTTCTTTTATAACGAACCATTACACAGAAATCTGTGAAAATGTGGTTCCTCCTCTCCAGTACCCCCGAATAGACCTTACCAGGGAGGCTGAGGAGTGTGATCCCGTTATTCCTGTCTGACACACATATTCTTACAATTTGAATTTATTGATGTCTGTTAAAAATTTGAAATGTTTTTTTTTTTATGTCCAACAACGTTCTTTTAAATATTTGATGCTAATGATAAAAGCTCCATGATGTCAGATTTTATGTTCAAAGCAGAACATGTGAAACAGCATAAAAAGTGAATGTTGACTTAACAGCATACATGTGTAACTGTGCTGTCGACACAGTGATGTAAACACCAGATAAAGAGAGAGAATGAGCTTTTTACTGTCGGACTGTGTTGACTAAAGTGAGGACAGAAAACAACAGACTGAGCGAACAAAGAGAAAATCAGGAGCCTGCAGGGAAATCTTGCCCCACAGCTGAAAGTTTCTCCTTTAAACAGAGAAGTTTCAGTATTTTTCTGTTTTCACCACACTGCTGAATGAGTTCAGGTGTTGATGCTGATCAGTGTTTCCTGAATATTTCTGTTCTGTTGAAGAGTACTTTTTGTTGTAAATGATGTTGTCAGATTGGTGAATAAAATCTACTCTTTGTTCCACTGTCTTTATATAGAAAGTCCAAGATCTTTAATCTTTCCCCAGGCAAGAGGAAACATGGCTCTGATGAGGCTAAAGAACACGAGCAACAATTTACTAAAAGTTTATTGAACTTTTTGCATCGTTTCATTCCAACAAATACTCCTGCAGTTAAAGTGTTCCACACATACGTTATCTAACTTTTTAAACAAAATCACATGTATACATATATTTAATTTCTATTGAGAAATGCAGCAGAGCACCAGAGTTTCCTCATGTGTAAGAGGATGGAGGTGTGTTTGATGGGTCAAACACACAAAAAACACCTGGGCAGTCAGATCAAGCAGCTTTAAGCAGCTTGGTGTTTTTACTCTCTTTGGCTCCACTTTCTCAAGATGTCCTCTGCTGCGTCCAGAGTGGAGTCCTCCTGTTAGACACTAATTCATATGCTGATGTACATTCCAGCTGCCGTGACACTAAACAGGGAAACTCAGCTTATAACAACAGTAAAATCTATTCATGGTTCAAATATTTTGACCTGTTTTGACTCCCCCTGTAAGCATGTAGTGTTCTAACCCTTCACACTGTGCGGTCAATGCTTGTTCCTTTCAAAAAGGAGTGTATCAACTCTATGTAAGCACAGTGCATAAATATGTACAATAAAAGGGGATATCAAACCCTCAACAATATTAAAAATACCTTCTTTGTCTTTGGAAGAATAATTTTTGAAGAAAATGACCTTTTAATTGACAAGCAAAACTGTTTCTTATTTTGATAAAAGAATCCAAACAAGTGCGTAATTATTTTTTTTTTTCACGTTTTATTTTATTTAATCACATAAATCAATGTAATAATAATTTGTGAAGGATCTTATTCATATTCTTATTTGAATGACACAATAATGCTCTTAACAGATGTGAGAACAATGCACTGATACTTTCAGTCAGTGCAGTTGTTCAGGATGAAAAGATAGAGCCGTACAAAAGATAGATACATTTGAAGTATTTTTATTGATGTTACTGTAACAGGATGTATAGAGATTTCATTGGTTGACTAGTCTTGTGAGCGAAACTAAACGCTGCTGCTACTTTCTCTCTTGATGTTGTTGTCTTTGTATTGTCTACGATGTTTAGGCGTCATATATTTTTTGAAGCGCCTCCACATTGAAGGCAGCTCTGGTCTTTCTTCTGAGGGGTTAAACTTGTCCACTGCTTGTTCTGGTACTGCAAGTTGAAGAGACAAGTCTTCTGTGGCATGTAAGGGGTTTGATGTTGGAGAGTCCTCTGACTGTTTAGAGGCTGGTTCCATTTCGATGACAATGAAAGTTCTTTCTTGATTTTGCTTTGGAAGTGGTTCCTGGACAACGATCAGTGATGAAATTTCCTCCGTGTCTTGAGGTCCCTGCATGACTTCAGGCTGGTCATTCTTTATAATGGTCTACTCCGTCTTTTTGCTTTTGCGCCGACGCTTTTTAGAGGAAACTTTCTCCTTTGGTGGCTCTGAGACATCTTTTGGTTGTGGGACTAATTCCATTTCGATGTCACTCACCAGCTCTGGGACCACGTCTTGTTGTGGCACTCCAGCCTGATGAGCCAAATCTGATGGAATCACTTCCTGTGAGTCTTCAGAAGCCCTTTCTATTTCCTTTTCTTCCACGGTTTCGAAAATCTTCTCTGGTTCCTGGACGACGAAAGGTGATGAAATGTCCTCCGTGTCTTGAGGTTCCTGCATGACTTCAGGCTGGTTCTTTACAATGGTTTCTGGCATCTTTTTGTTCATGCGCCGACGCTTCTTTTATGTAACGTTCTCTTTTGGTTGCTCAGAGATCGCTTGTGGTCCTGTTTTGTTGACTCCATCCACTTCTGGATTCGATACTTCCACTTGTGAAGCCAGCTCTTCTACAATTATGTTCTTTGGTCGAAGACATATCTGATCTAAATGGAGTTCTGGGAGGATGTACAGCTCTGTTTTTTCTTCTGGCTTGATGATGACGGATAGAAATACAGCCTTCATAAGTTCTGCCACCTTCTTTTCCTGTGTCTTTGTTTCCTCCTCCTGTGCCTTTAGTTTGGAGGCAAGATCAATATTGGAGGCAGTCTTTTCTTTGAGTTGTTCTTTCAAGCTCTCTACCTCTTTTACAACTGACTGATATTCAGTTTCAGATACTGGTGGTTTCAGTGTTTCAATCAATTCTGCAATTACGTCATTGCATTCCTTGAGCTCCTGCTCACACTTTTCACGGAGATGACGCTCACACGTCAAACAGTTTTCCAGGTCCTTCAGTTTTTCCTCAGAAATGGAGCAGCTATTCTCTGCTGCGACTCTTCTGTCTTTTTCTCGTGTAAGAAAGAAATTCTTTTTCAGTAGCTTAGTCCTGACAATATCCATCCGATGGTATAAATAGTTGATCTTGTCCTTATTATGTTGGTAAGATTCCTGTAATTTTTCTGATCCATAATCTTCGTCGGCAGCAGAGGCATTAGAGGGAATCTCCTCGGTTTGTGAAATTGGAAACTTCCACGTGACGCGACGTACTTTGGAGGCATGGGGATTATCCTGCACAAGCTGGACGTCCTCGGAATGAGGAGTCACAGTCACAGTAGAGACCTGGGATTACTCCTTTTCCAACACGTCCAACATTGCTGATCTGTTGGTGGGTTCCTCCAAATTTTCATTACTGCCAAAAGTAATGTTATATTTGTAGGACGCCTGAGATTGTTCTTTTTCAAACAGGTCATTTTCTAGGTTTGATTTTAAAATTTCTCGCCTGTTGGTGGGTTCCTTATAACTTTCCTTACTGACAAAAGTAATGTTATATTTGTAGGACGCCTGAGATTGTTCTTTTTCAAACAGGTCATTTTCTAGGCTTGATGTTAAAATTTCTTGCCTGTTGGTGGGTTTCTTATAACTTTCATTACTGCCAAAAGTAATGTTATATTTGTTGGAGATCTGGGCTTGTTTGTCGGTTTGTGAATTTGGAAACTTCCACGTGACGCGACGTACTTTGGAGGCCTGGGGATGATCCTGCACCAGCTGGACGTCCTCGGAATGAGGAGTCACAGCTGCAGCAGAGACCTGGGATGGTTCTTTTTCCTCTTCGTCATTTACTTTTTGAGGAGACAGGTCATTTTCTGACTTGTTGGTGGGTTCCTCATAACTTTCATTATCGCCAAAAGTAATGGTATATGTGTAGAAATCCTCAGGTAAATCGTCCTCTACCATGTCACACCACTGAAGTGGAGCAGATGATATCTTGGTTTGACTCATTTTGCTTGTTGTTTTTAAGAGCTTGTCAAAATTACTATTTAAGATAGTAACTAAGTGTTGTTTTTAAGAGTTTGTCAAAATTAATATTTAAGATAGTAATTAAGTGTTGATTTTTTAGATGATGTGAAAACCGTTTGCTGTGACTTTCAAATTTGCTTCGAAAACTGGACGTGTTTCTTCAGATAAACTCCTGACGAACTGTGAAAAAGGAGTGAAAATGTCTGGCCTATATAACATTTGTGATGTCAAACAACATCAGTGGTGATATCAATTGTGATGTCATCATCAGTGATGACCAGAAGACCAGAAGAGAGATTGTGATGTCATCAGTGATGACATCATGACAATTTAGTGAAGACTAAAAAACAGGAAGACTAAAAAAGGGCAATGGCGTTCCGTTCTCAGTCACCATCTTGTGTGTTGTTTTGCTCTCTTGTTCAGTTTTATGATTATACATTTTTAAACGTTTTTCTGTGAAATCTCAAAATATTATTGTCCAGGTCAAATTTAATGCATTCATTGTATGTTATGGTACTCACGACTGCTTTCTTAATTTCTCCACTGGAAAATTGGACCTCATTCTGTAATGATCTGTCTCTCTTCTGGTCTGTGATTCCAACCACAGATTCTGAATGGAATTGAAGTCCGGATTGCAGAATGTTGATTTTTGTTCTCTGTTAATCACTTGACGACTTCAGCTTAATACTTCATGTCACAGAAGGTCCACTTCTGCCAGTTTTTCAGCAACCAGTGTAATGTTTCCCACTAGCAGTGTTTTCCAAGACAGAATAATGTCAGTTTTTAAAATGTTTCCAAAATAAACCTTTTTCCACATTCAAACTGAAGCAGACACCCTTTCCACTTTTAAGATTAGGCTTAAAACTTTCCTTTTTGATAAAGCTTATAGTTAGGGATGGCTCAGGTGATCCTGAAACATCCCATAGTTAAGCTGGTATAGGATTAGACTGCTGGGGTTCATCTGTCCCACCTTTCCTCACTTTGTTCTCTTTTTCCCCATTTAAAAAAGCCTCAAAATAAAAGTGAGTTTTAGGTGGCTACAATAGAATAGAATAGAATAGAATAGAATAGAATAGAATAGATAAATATTTTATTCATCCCCCAGTGAGGGAAATTCAAATTAGTCAAGTAGCTCATTAAAATATAAATATTTCCAATGATTGTATATTAGACAACAACAACAATCATAATAATAATCAATGACTAATTAAATAAATTTGAGAAGAACATGTCAGCAGTCGCTGTTAAAAAGCCTTATGGCTGTGGGGACAAAGGACCTCCTGAACCTCTCAGTCCTGCAGTTCAGTGAGATGAGCCTCTCACTGCAGCTGCTCCTCTCTCCTGCCAGGATGCTGTGGAGAGGATGTTTATTGTTCTCCAAAACAGAATATGATTTCCTCCTCATCCGTTGCTCCACCACAGCACCGAGAGGTTCGAGCCTTCTGCCTACCACAGAACAAGTCTTTTTCACCAGTTTGTCCAGGCACCTTGTTAGAATTAAAATTAACTAACAGACAACGGCATGAAACCAAGAAATCCCTCAGAGGCCTCAGTATTTTACTTGCAAGGGGAGAACAACACCCGAACCTACTCTCTGCAGATTCACAAGAGTTCTCCAACGAGTGGTTGCTTCCCTTGCTCTTTTATTAGGTGACACACACACACACACATACATACAATCCCCTATGTGCCCAGGTCTGGCATATCTCCTTAGTTTGGAGGCATCTCCTTATTTGGGGAGCTATAAAGATAACGATCAGTGGGGAGACAACATTCCTTCTTCTTCTCCTTGTGAAGTTTTGATATGAACTGGCCTCTCTGGCTGTGACTTTTATTTAATGATAAAAAGCAAACTTTTCTGACACACCTACAGTTTTTGTCTTAAGTGCAACTCCCCCAGCAGACAACAGCATTGAACAGTGCATAGGAGTGATCAAACATGCATTTCATATCTCTACAGACATGAGCCGTCTAGGGAAGAAGAGACGGCTCAGGCCAATCTGAACACTGAACGCTAAGGACAAACTTTTTCCTTTGCGCCTTTGATTATGAGCGAATATATCCAACTAATGTGTGAGTCATTTTGTCATCATCACCCGTCTTGCATAGGTACTGTACTTTTCAGCAGCATTAGATTTCTAAGATAATGCGTCATTTGGAAGGTCAGACATGATAGTTTGTAGTATATTGGGTCCAAACTGTCTATCAAGGCAGACAGCATGAAGGTATGTTTACAGACTGTGTTTGGATCTAAATGTGTCTTTATTCTGTATGAACCTGCCATTGTCTCACTGCTCTTTGTATCAATAATGCAGATCAGGACCACTGAGCTCCTGCACGGAATCCCTGATTGTTCAGCAAATATTTAAAGTCAGAGTGAACATTCCCGGTTTCCCCAATTGTCACTGTCAAGTACAGTCAAATGTGCTAAAGTTGATGTTTTCTTGGCACATTTACTTTTCACCAGGGGAGAAGTGCTGCTGAGCAGAATTTTTACTTCCATAAAGATTCAAGTTGCATACACATAATTAACCTCTTGGTGACTGAATGATTAATAGAGGTCCATAATTCATGCATTACTTTAGAAAATTCCTAAGATTGCTGCAGAGCAGCATGATTCTCCAGAGAAACCTAATCTGAGCTGCACTGTCACCACTCCTGCAGCACTCTCTCCAGAAGATGGAGACCTTGTGCCAGTGTAGAGATTCCTGCCCGAGCACCAAAGATATCACAGTTAAAAGTCTCAGATGATAAGGAGTTGTTGGTGAAAATATAATGAAGCATCTCAAAAATGTTTTAACCACATTTTCACATTTTTCTGTGTAAGGGTTTGTTATAAAAGAAGAGTCCACAAAGCCTGAGTAGCAGACCTGTGCTTCTTCTTGACTTGAGGGATTTCAGGAGAAACTGTCTTGCAATTACAACCTCAGGGATCTTCCCGCAGAATAAATCTGGTTTTAATTATTGTCAAAACAGTTCAACTTTCTTTCACTTTAAGAGACCACTGTAATATACACAGTTTCATGGAATACTAATGACCATTTGAATGATAAAGAATCAATGTAAGTAACTAAGATGACTTTATTAAGATTACTTTATTGTCATGTAGTCACACGAAATTACTCTCCGCATCTGACTCATCCGGGTTGGCACCTGTTGAACACACACATGCACGGGGTGACACACTCAGCGCCCAGGGAGCATGGGGGGTACGGAGCGGCGAGATTAGGAATGGAAGGTTATTGGAGGACCCACTCTAACCACAGAGCCTGATAGGTTGTGGGTACAGTGGCACACGTTACACCGGCGGCTCCTGGGTACGGGGACCATTATGAAGAATTGAATCTCTGCACCATGCAAATCAAAGATGTCAGATGACACCAAACGAAAAAACAAAAAATAAGGAAGAGGTAAATCTGAAATGGTTGTTAAAAAACCATCTGAGGTTGCCGTGACAAAGTGACAGGATAACAAGGCAGTCTTGATGGCCTCCACTGTCCGTGGGATACAGCCCCAGGACAGTTGCATGAGATGGTCAACAAAAGAGAAGCTCCATGTTACTGTGCCTCGACCAGCTGTTGTAGCTGAATACAACAAAAACATGGGCGGCTTCGGTTTGTGCGACCGCATGATCAGCTTCTATCCAATGTCAAGCCGCACAAGAAAATGGACCTGCATTTTGTTGACCTGGCAGCTGGATCGAGTACAGGTCAGACCACCAAGTCTCTGGAAAACCAGAGAAAGAGAGGCTGCAGTATTTCGACTTCAAACTGCTGCTGGCTGAGGAGATGATTGCTCAGGCACAGGGAGATCACAAGGCTGACAATGTGGCCAGTGATGATGAAGAGATGAGTACTGATGAAGAGTACATTCCAACAAAGAAGAGGAGGCCTGTTGAACCTCAGCCCAATGCCAATGTCCAAAAATACAGGGCAGTCCATTTGCCAAAGATGGAGGAGGCTGCTCATTCATCACGGTGCAGAAGAGAGGGATGCAAAGGGGACACATATGTCAAGTGCATCAAGCATAACATGTTTCTGTGTGTTTCAAAGGCCAAAAACTGTTTCCTGTTGTACCATTCATGATACACTGTGATTTGGAGCTGTATGTGATGCCGTAAATTTGAGTATTCAAACATTGTTGGGTGTTCTGCTAAGTTTAAATTCTTGTTCAAATGTTTATTGTGGGGAGTACCAGTAAGGATATTCCAGTAAATATGTGTTTATTTTGGTGCCATGTTTAACTAACCCTGTTTGGTAGTTTGAAGAGTTGACAGTGAGAAATTGCGATAGTATAGGTCAGACAGAAATGTGCTGATTTCCTCCCTCATGTAAAATAGCCAGATCATTCAGATGTCTTCATCTATTTTAATGTTTATGAAATAAGAAGATTTTTTAAAAGAAATCCACATGAAAATGAATTCGGTATTATAACATTACATCATTACATTTTATATCAAACAAGACCCGATGTCCACCACAAGGGACAGTCCAGAAAAAATAAATAAACAATGTTTTTGAAAAAAAATTGTTGCAGTATGTTTCTTTCAACCACAATACTTAAATTATCATAAAAATATCAAAAAAGCAAAACTTGTTTCCTCTGGGTCTCTCATGGCATACTAATAACCATTTGAATGGTAAAGAATCAATGTAAGTAACTAAGATGACTTTATTAAGATTACTTTATTGTCATGTAGTCACACGAAATGACTCTCCGCATCTGACTCATCCAGGTTGGCACCTGTTGAACACACACATGCACGGGGTGACACACTCAGCGCCCAGGGAGCATGGGGGGTACGGAGCGGCGAGATTAGGAATGGAAGGTTATTGGAGGACCCACTCTAACCACAGAGCCTGATAGGTTGTGGGTACAGTGGCACACGTTACACCGGCGGCTCCTGGGTACGGGGACCATTATGAAGAATTGAATCTTTGCACCATGCAAATCAAAGATGTCAGATGACACCAAACGAAAAAACAAAAAATAAGGAAGAGGTAAATTGCACCTTTTCTTACCCATTTTTCAGTAATTATGGGTGGAAATTCACACCTTCTTGCAGCTGAACACCTCCTCTCCCACTTATGATCATGTGTGGTTTGATATTCGAAAATTTTCTTTCATGTTTTCTAGCAATTATTGATGGACATTCAGACCTTCTTTCAGCTGAACACCTCCGCTTCCGCTTTTGATTGTGTATAGTCGGGCTTTCGAGCCTTTTCTTCCCCGGTTTTTACAAATTATGGTTGGACATTCAGACCTTCTTGCAGCCGAAAACCTCCGCTCCCTCTTTTAATCATACATTGTCGGGCATTCGCAGCTTTTCTTACCTGCTTATTACAAACCAGGGTCGGACTTTCACATCTTTTAGTAGCCTAACACCTCCGCTCCCGTTATTGATTGTGTACAGTTGGGTATTTTAACCTTTTCTTACCAGCTTTTTACCAACTATGGTCTGACATTCACACCTTCTTGCAGCCGAACACTTCCGCTTCACCTTTTAGTGTTCTATGGGGTATTCACACCTTTTTTTTCACCGCATTTTATAGATTATGGTTGGAAATTCTCACCCACTCTCATCCGAAGACCTCTCCTCCCACTTTTGTTAATATATAGTCGGGCATTCGAACCTTTTCTTACCCGCTTTTTACAAATTATGGTCGAACATTCCCACCTACTTGCAGCCGAATACTTCCGCTCCACCTTTTAGTGATGTATGGTTGGCATTTGCACCTTTTCTTACCCTCTTTTTATACTGATTGCTGAAGATTAAGTTGTTCTTTCTCAAACTACAACATTTTTTTAATTGTTGAAACTTGATTTGAAGTGGATAAATAAGGAGGACAAACAGTTTTAAGTCAGGCTGATAGAAGGAATTAATTTTATAGCAAAATCTGTATTTCGTCATATGTCAAGAGATGCTTATTGCTGAAGAAGTTCTTTCTCATTCTACAAAGTACAACGTTGTTTATCGTTGAAACTTGATTAGACATGAATAAATATGAAGGACAAAGCAGTCTTAACTTGGTTTGAGTTAAGGAATTCGTTTTATAGTAGAATCCGAATTCGTGCATAACTCGTAAAATAGAGCTTATTTTCGGATTCCTGAAGAATGAGTCTGGTTCTTTCTCATAATACAAAGTTTGTTGTTTATTGTTGAAACTTCATCAGAAGTGAAGAAATAAGGACAAACCGTTTGATAGAAGGATTTCATTTTATAGCAAAATCTGTATTCTTTCATATCTCCTGGAGAGAAGCTTATTGCTGAAAATTAGGTCTGGTTCTTTTTCATACTACAAAATACAGTGTTGTTTATTGTTGAAACTAGATTAGAAGTAGATAAATATGAAGGACAAAGCAGTTTGAACTTGGTTTGAGAGAAGGAATTAATTTTATTGCAAAATCCGAATTCATGCATAACTCGTCAAATAGATAGTGATGTGTCGTTCGTGAGCGATTTGTTCGATATGAACTAATTTTTTATATGACTCGGGAGTAACGAGTTGTCTCAGTGAGTGATTTGTTCAATTTCATGCAGTAGCCTTCCTCACCACATGGCAGGCGGCAGCTTCATAAGTTCAGTCAGCAGGACAGGAAACAGTATTGATTCGTTCACGACTCAACTCCTCGGCTGACGGGTCCTCGCACAGGAAACAGTATTGATTCGTTTATGACTCAACTCCTTGGGTCTTTGTTCATTTGTCACGTTTCAAATTCTACGTTTCATTTGACAGGCTGAAGAGCAGTAGGCACAACAGTTCGTTCACAAACCGGATCATTAATCTCATAGACTATTCTACCTTCAACAAGTTGGAAACCACAATCGACTCTCTAGATGCAGAAAAAGCATTTGATCGAGTGAACTGGAAATTTTTATTCGCAACATTAAACAAATTCGGGTTTGGGTCACACTTCATCAAATGGATAAGGATATTATGTAGCTCCCCAAATGCAAGTGTCAGGACAAATGATCAAACTTCTCCAAGCTTCAGTCTGCAGAGAGGTACAAGACAGGGTTTCCCATTTTCTTCCTCATTTTTTGCTTTTTTCATCAAACCTTTAGCAGCTTCTATCAGACAAGATAGAAATATTAAAGGCATCCAATCCCAAAATATTGAGCATAAAATAAGTCTTTATGCTGATGATGTATTACTTTTCCTTCAGAACTCACAGACGTCTCTCACACACACGATCACACTCATAAATAAATTCTCAGCACTTTCTGACTACTCTATCAACTGGTCTAAGACCACAGTTCTGCCCATTAACTGTAGGGTCCAGAATATACCTGCAATCACTTTACAGTCAGGAAATATTAGATATTTAGGCATAAACATTTCCTCCAGGGTCTCAGAGCTAACAAACCTAAATTATGTTTTAAATTTTTCACAAGAACATCTTGTTTGGTCAGTTAAGTACTGAAAAGTCATTGATTTGGGCATACTTTAACATGTTAAAGGGGCTTTTGAAACTGTTATTTTTCACACAAAGGATTTTTCTGATGTGAAAGTGTATAGTAGAGGTCGGTTAAAAAACCTTTTTAAAAGAATTTGAGCTCATTCAAGGATAGTATGATGAGGGGCTGATATACTAACCTTTCCATATATATATATATATAATTGTTTCACTGATGTTAATTTGTTTAAAATCTGGTCATTTCTAACATATGTATCGGCCCACAATTTCACAATCGGTGCCTCCAAAGTAAGTTCTTTCCTATACTCACATGAGTGAAGTGCACGGTGAATTAGAAGTTACTGAAGGCCTGTCAGAGGGAGCATTGGGCCCAGTATTCATTGTAAATGCCTTGTGATACGTCTTCGTAACACGTTTTATATAGTACAACCTGTCACTAAAGGAGCTCCACAGTTTGTCTGTCGTACTGCTTTGGTGGAGGTTGTGGGCCTTATAAATAAATTATATTCATATATTTATAGATTCTAAAGATATAGTGATTAAAAGAGGTTGACAACGCCACCTAGGTTTGAGAGCCCAAGACTCTAAAGACACGTACAGGTTCTTAATCAAAACAAGGTTTGAGCAGACTTAAAAAAACAGGAGTCTAACTGGTATTTTACAAGATTTATTGTCATAAAATAGGTAACCCAGCCCAAAATCTCCGCCAAGGATCCCACAGCCTCTGGATCATCTCACTCTCCAACTCTCTGGGGCAAGTGACAGACATCCAACTCTGGTGGTGGAACAAACCCTCAGTCACTCCAAAACACAAGAGTGAGGAAATATCAGTACTCACTGGTAGTCCACCTCCACCTCCACGGCCCTTGAAGAAGGCTCCGTACCCCCCATGCTCCCCGGGCGCTGTAATTGGCTGCCCCACTGCTCCAGTGTATGGCATCTGTCTCCATGAGTGTGTCACCCTGTGCATGTGTGTGTTCAACAGGTCCCAACCTGGATAGGTCAAATGCGGAGGAGTAATATTAAATTAAATAATTTTAGTTATTTACACTGATCCTCTATCATTCAAATGGTTATTAGTATGCCATGAGACTAAAGTGAAAGAAAGTTTACCAGTTTTGACAATAATTAAAACCAGATTCATTCTGCGGGAGGCTCCCTGGGGTTATAATTGCAAGACAGTTTCTCCTGAAATGCCTCAAGTCAAGATGAAGCACAGGTCTGCTACTCAGGCTTTGTGGACTCTTCTTTTATAACGAACCTTTACACAGAAAACTGTGAAAATGTCGTTCCTCCTCTCCAGTACCCCCGAATAGACCTTACCAGGGAGGCTGAGGAGTGTGATCCCGTTATTCCTGTCTGACACACATATTCTTACAATTTGAATTTATTGAAGTCTGTTAAAAATGAAAAATGTGTTTTTATGTCCAACAACGTTCTTTTAAATATTTGATGCTAATGATAAAAGCTCCAATGATGTCAGATTTTATGTTCAAAGCAGAACATGTGAAACAGCATAAAAAGTGAACGTTGACTTAACAGCATACATGTGTAACTGTGCTGTCGACACAGTGATGTAAACACCAGATAAAGAGAGAGAATGAGCTTTTACTGTCGGACTGTGTTGATTAAAGTGAGGACAGAAAACAACAGACTGAGCGAACAAAGAGAAAATCAGGAGCCTGCAGGGAAATCTTGCCCCACAGCTGAAAGTTTCTCCTTTAAACAGAGAAGTTTCAGTATTTTTCTGTTTTCACCACACTGCTGAATGAGTTCAGGTGTTGATGCTGTTCAGTGTTTCCTGAATCTTTCTGTTCTGTTGAAGAGTACTTTTTGTTGTAAATGATGTTGTCAGATTGGTGAATAAAATCTACTCTTTGTTCCACTGTCTTTATATAGAAAGTCCAAGATCTTTAATCCTTCCGCAGGCAAGAGGAAACATGGCTCTGATGAGGCTAAAGAACACGAGCAACAATTTACTAAAAGTTTATTGAACTTTTTGCATTGTTTCATTCCAACAAATACTCCTGCAGTTAAAGTGTTCCACACATACGTTATCTAACTTTTTAAACAAAATCACATGTATACATATATTTAATTTCTATTGAGAAATGCAGCAGAGCACCAGAGTTTCCTCATGTGTAAGAGGATGGAGGTGTGTTTGATGGGTCAAACACACAAAAAACACCTGGGCAGTCAGATCAAGCAGCTTTAAGCAGCTTGGTGGTTTTACTCTCTTTGGCTCCACTTTCTCAAGACGTCCTCTGCTGCGTCCAGAGTGGAGTCCTCCTGTTAGACACTAATTCATATGCTGATGTACATTCCAGCTGCCGTGACACTAAACAGGGAAACTCATCTTTTAACACCAGTAAAATCTATTCATTATTCAAATATTTTGACCTGTTTTGACTCCCCCTGTAAGCATGTAGTGTTCTAACACTTCACACTGTGCGGTCAATGCTTGTTCCTTTAAAAAAGGAGTGTATCAACTCTATGTAAGCACAGTGCATAAATGTGTACAATAAAAGGGGATATCAAACCCTCAACAATATCAAAAATACCTTATTTGTCTTTGGAAGAATAACTTTTGAAGAAAATGACCTTTTAATTGTTTCTTATTTTGATAAAAGAATCCAAACAAGTGCGTAATTTTTTTTTTCATGTTTTATTTTATTTAAACACATAAATCAATGTAATAATAATTTGTGTAGGATCTTATTCATATTCTTATTTGAATGACACAATAATGCTCTGAACAGTTGTGAGAACACCAGATTCTCACA